>NW_011350930.1:0-2638 GCF_000735185.1 Notothenia coriiceps
GGCTTGCGTTGCAACGCTCACTTGCCAATATTTCTTTTTTTATTACAATATAGGCCTATGTTTAGCCTACTATCGCACGTTTGTTTATTTTAGCAAACCAAGTAGGCTATTCCAAGTAAAATTGAATATAAATGATAATTTATTATCTTTTTGAAAAATAGAGATCGCACATCAGTCCTGTGATAGTCCACAGAGTAGTGGCCTCTGTGGGAGATGCCACAAATGCCAAGGCACATGCCACGGCGAGTAGTGGCAACACTCATTGTGTTCTAGTATGATAAATAAAATAACATTGTACCTTGAAAATCAATGCATTCGTTCATTTGACACGTTGGTGGTTTTAGGTAGGCTATACAGCGACCCCTGGCGGTTCTAGTGTGAAGTAAAAGTAGAAGTAGCCAACCTAAATGTTGGAATACTCTGTTACAAGTAAAAGTCATGCATTAAAATGTTACTCAAGTAAAAGCGCAAAATGATTAGCATAACAATATACTTAAAGTGCATATTACATGTTTTCATTATAATGATTGATCATGAAAGTGTTCTCAAAGCTGGTAAAGGTGCAGCTAGTTTGAATGACTTTGTATACTGTAGGGTATCTTGTGAATTTACTCCAGGAGTAACTATAAAGTCTGATTTAAGACTTGATATGTATTATATGTATCATCATTAATCAGAATCTGTAGTAAGTAACTAAAGGTAGCGTATTAAATAAATGTAGGGGAGTAGGCTACAATTACACAATTTACCTCTGAATTGTAGTGGGGTAAGTAGCCTACTACGTAACATACCATTTACATACTCAACTAAAGTACAAGTAGGCTATTTCTAAATCACAAGTACAGTACTTGAGTATACAAGTTAGCCTATTTCCCACCTCTGGTCAACAATGTTAGATCTTTATGTCAACTTACTAATAATATATCTTGAGTATTATCATAAAAATAGCACGTTTATTTATTTTAACAAACCACGTTCTCCAAGTAAAATCTATAGAACGTATAATGTTTAATCTTTTTGAAAAATATGATCAGACCATCAGTAACAGATCATCAGTCTTGTGTACAGATCAGTCCGATAAAGTCATGCCAAAACAGCGACATTTAAATATCAGCATTTGCCACGGAAGGCGAGTGGCAGCTACCGTAAACCTTCTCTTAACTCTTAACTTGTGGCATATACTTGCCACAGCAAGTTGTGGCATATATAAGTTGTGGCATATACTTGCCACGGCAAGTTGTGGCATGGTTGTGGCATATACTTGCCACGGCAAGTTGTGAGATCTGTGGCATATACTTGCCACAGATACCACATCTGTGGCATATACTTGCCACAGATACCACGGAGTAGCGGCCTCTGTGGCAGAAATGCGCTTGCTGTCTCTCCAATAGAACGTGATCAAACCACATAGGCTACTATTCTAAGATCATGTAGCTCGTTTTGAAACTGTGTAGTGCTTGTCTGTCAAGTAGCCTGGGCAAAGGTGTTGCATTTCATCCCACCAACTTCGCACATAACACTGCTGTTCAGTGTGACGGGTACTATAGGCTACAATAAACCCTCCAATTGTGGGTTTTCAATGAGACTCCTTTAGCTAGACCTAGGCAAAATGTATTTGTAGTGCCCGGTTCTGTCACCTTTACCTTAGCTTTCTTGTGGAGAGTAAGATGAAAAGATCAATATCACTCTCATGTCAGTAAATTTAAGAAGCCACAGCAAGCAGCCGGTTAGCTTAGCATTAAGGTTCAAGGTTCTTTATTGTCAAACTAACATAGCTAGTAATTATGTTGTTGAAAGCTAGCCTTGCCTTGCAGGAAAGTGATACAATATACTTACTAATAACTCTTTAGCTCACTAACTAACACATTATATCCTGATTGTTTAATGCGTACAAAAAACAAAGAAGTAAATATGACATAATGTTGAACAAGGGGTTGTGTGCTATGTACCATCGCGACAGAGCCAAGTTAGCTGTTTCCTACTGTTGCATAATTTATGCTAAACTAAGCTCACATGCTTCATTATCTACTGCACATAAAAAGGGTGGTATTTATCAAACTCCTGGCTAGAAAAATAATAGGTTTACTTCCTAAAATGTTTCCATCAAGGTTGCCTGGAGTTACTTTACATTCAACTTGGCCTCTTGCTCTTAATTAAATGTGTTTACTGGCTGTGGTTATTATCTTATCATATCAATCTTGGTAGTTGATTAAAAGAGAAATGTTCATCCTTTTCCCTCCACATTTAATAACTCTTTATCGCAGGCTTGTTCCCCCAGGATGATCATTATTTTTGATTTCACCTCATACTGGGAAAACAACAATAATTGTCATTGTCATTGTGATGACTAAATCTACATTACAAATCATGGTTTTCTAATCAAATCCATTGCAATGATGAATGGATAGCTGTAGTGCAATTTGACAATAAGTTCAGCTGGACGAAGAAATACTTAAATTAACAGAGCTCAAGTCTCACGCACACACGCATTTCACTCCATTCACACGCTCACACGCCACACCTTGTATTTCTCACGCAGAGATTTCTTTCCAGGGTACCGCCCACCAAGTTGCGCCGCAATTTTGTAAACAAACTAGGCTTGTTTGAGACGCGTGCACTCCACTAGCACCCCCCCCCC
>NW_011350931.1:0-3112 GCF_000735185.1 Notothenia coriiceps
AATAAGCTCTGTGTGCTAGCATCGGCTTCTGTTACTTAGGCAGATTTCTAGAGTAAAATACAAGATAAATCTGCAAGTTAGCTGATAATTATTATAAATGTTAACGTCAGTGTGCATCTACAGTAATGTTAGCCAGCTAGCCAGTGTATCCACGTTATTAATTCACAAACACATCAGATTGAATGAGTTAGATGATAAGCTAGCTGCACAATGCTAGCTGTGGTTAACCATTACATAGCAACTTAGCTAACATATAAATGTGTCCCCAAAGTAAATGTGATCGTTGTCTCAAAATAACGTTATAATAACAACGTTATTTTGTTCATGAGCTCTAGGGTAGTTTATGTTTATTATTTATCTAATGATAATATGAGTAGCATTATTTACTACCATTTTGTCATGTACTTCATTTTAGGGTTGCTTATTCTACTGATACATCTATTATTATATTTAGCAAGGGTGTTAGTATTTATTCTTTATATTTATTCCTCTATTGTTTTATTGTTATTATTATTATTATTATTATTATTATATTATTATCATTCCATACACTATAAGCACTGTTGTGTTTTATGTATTTTACTACATCTCTAAACACATTTGTCAGAGTCATAGAGAGAAATCTCTCTTGGGCTCTGACATTTGTATTTGACAGCAATGATAACTACTTCCTTTCCAGATTAATGCATTTCTTACAATTAGTACTAAGAATAAACAATAGTTCATTATAACAACATTAGAATAAAAAAACAATAGGGTTAAAATATGAAGTTAAAGTCTACACCTTTCCCAGGAGAAAAACAATGACATTTAAATGTAGTAATACAATAAATAATAACATTTATGTCAGTACTGTTTGCATGATATTAAAACAATAGTATTTTTTACTCTAAAGAGTATTTGTAACTATTATGTTCTACTTTATCCAGCTCACGATATACAAACACACAAAGCTCACGTAAATACGTCTTTTTTCTAAAGCAAATTGGGAGATGTTTGCTAAATTGTGCGATAATGAATTGGATCAGATTGATATGGCAGAAAGTATTGATGAAATAAATGAGCAATTTACTTCAAATATAATTAAAAGCGCTAATCAAACTATTGGGAATAAAACTGGGAAACTTGGTAAATGTGTTAAGATGGTACCGTGGTGGAACAAAGACTGTAATGATGCAATCCGAAAAAAAATCAGGCTGTTTGGAAAGCTAAGAAAGACACATTCATTACATAATTTATTAGAATATAAAAAGGCACAGGCTCAGGTAAGGAACATTGTTAAAAGAGCAAAAAGGGAGTGTTGGAGAGGATTCTGTTCAAGTATTGGGAGAACTACACCATTAGATAAAGTATGGGGAATGATTAAGAAGATGAGGGGAATAAGACATCAGAGTAACCTGCCAGTATTAGAGATTGGAGGGGAAGTTGCCACTGGTGCTTTGGAGAAGGCAGAAATTCTAGCTAAAATTTTTGTCAAAGTTCATTCTTCGGAAAATTTGACAGAAGAAGGTAAGATCAGGAGGCAGGAAGTGTTAGATGAGCATCCTAATGTATATGAAGAAAGACATTCGTCGCAGAGTGTTGTAAATATACCTTTCTCTATTCAAGAGTTGAGAAGAGCATTAAGTAAGTGTAAAATGACTGCTCCTGGGAAAGATAATGTATGTTATATAATGTTGACCAAATTAAGTGATTTTGCATTAGGAAAGCTGCTGGAGATGTACAATAAGATCTGGGAGAAAGGGAAGCTGCCAATAATATGGAAAGAGTCGGTCATTATTCCTATTAGGAAACCTGGGAAAGATCCAACCAGTCCAGGCAGTTATAGACCTATAGCTCTGACATCGCACTTGTGTAAAGTTATGGAAAGAATGATAACAGAAAGGCTGACATACTACATTGAGAAAAATTAACTAATGACTCCTTATCAGAGTGGGTTTAGAAGAGGGCGGAGTACTTTAGATCCACTGCTGTGCCTGGAGTCTGAAGTCAGGAAAGCCCAAGCGAACAAGGAGTGTGTTGTAGCTGTATTCTTTGATGTGGAAAAAGCTTACGATATGATGTGGAAGGAAGGATTATTAATAAAACTGGACATTATGGGTCTGGGAGGTAATGTATATAATTGGATTATGGATTTTTTGTTTGGCCGTGCCATCAGAGTCCGAGTTGGCAAGTCATATTCTCGAAGGCATGAAGTTGAAAATGGAACCCCGCAGGGGAGTGTCATCAGTCCTCTTTTATTTTCTATCATGATCAATGATCTGACAAGTAGGATCTGATATTGGTAAGTCACTTTTTGCAGATGATGGAGCTATTTGGAAAAGGGGCAGAAATGTAAAATATATTGTAGCTAAGATTCAGGAAGCCATTACGGAAATTGAAAGCTGGTCTCTGACATGGGGGTTTAGATTGTCGGTGGAAAAAACTGAAACTTTATTTTTTACGAGGAAAAGGATAGGTGAGGAGGTTCGGTTAAAACTTTATGGACAAGATCTAAAGAAAGTGAAGACATTTAAATTTCTGGGAATATGGTTGGACGAGAGAGTCACATGGAGAACTCACATTGATAAAGTAGTAGATAAATGTAAAAGGGTTTTAAATGTTATGAGGTGCTTGGCAGGCACTAAGTGGGGGGCTGATAAAGCTGCTTTGAGGAACGTATACACGGCCTTAATAAGATCAGCCATAGAATACGGACTAATAGTGTATGGGTCAGCTGCATATTCTTCTCTTCAAAAATTAGATAGAGAGGCACAAGCACTAAGGATATGCTGTGGGGCAGTAAGATCTACACCAGTGTCGGCACTTCAGGTAGAGGTCGGAGAAGTACCTATTTCTTTGAGGAGAAAGCAGTTAATTGTTAATTACTGGGCAAATCTACAGGGCCATAAAGATACTCACCCTACTAAACAAACTGTATAAACAAGTTGGGAAAGTAACAAAATAAAAAAAGAAAGTTTTTGTTTTTGTGTTTCGGAAATATGTAAGGAATTCAAAGTTAAAGAATGGAATATTAGTCCGACGGTGTTGTTATCAGCTGTTCCACCATGGTTGCTACCTCAACCTATAGTAGATTTGTCACTAGTGAAACGGGTACATTCAATGAAAAACA
>NW_011350932.1:0-2500 GCF_000735185.1 Notothenia coriiceps
GTTGTCACTGGCTCTGGCATCTGCCAAGCGAGTCAGTGACATTCATGCGCTCTCTGTACATCCTTCATGCACTCAGTTTGCCCGGGCAAACGAGAGTGTTGCTGAAGCCCAACCCTGCCTTTGTACCTAAGGTGGTTGGCTCATGTACCCCCATTGACATTGAGGCATTTCCTCCGCCGCTGTGTTCCTCTGAGGAACAGCGGCCGAATTTGCTGTGCCCAGTCCGTGCTTTTACGCACCTATATGGACAGGTCAAAAGAGTTTCGATGCAATGACCAACTCTTTGTATCCTGGGCTAACCCTCAGAAGGGCAAGCCCGTTACCAGGCAACGGCTCTCCCACTGGATTGTGGAAGCGATTGCTCTGGCTTATACGAGTCAGGGTTTGCAGGCACCAACGGGCCTGCGTGCTCATTCTACTCGTGGACTGGCTACATCCTGGGCTTTGTTAAAGGGTGTTTCCATCCAAGACATTTGTGCAGCAGCGAGCTGGTCCTCACCGCTCACTTTTGTCCGCTTTTACAGGCTAGATGTCTCTGCTCCAAGTGTGGCCCGCGCAGTGCTGGGCCCCGTGTTGAGACAGGGTTCTACCTGTTAAGTTCTGGTTGTTTTGGTGATTTTCGAGATAAGCATGTCTAGCAATACGGGAGTTTCAATATCCCATAGTGAGACATCGAACGGAGTGTTATGAATGAGAACTATTGGTTACTTACGTAACCCCAGTTCTCCGAGTAACATGAAGTGAGATGTCTCACCAGACGGCCCTTCTTGCTAAGGCGAAGCGAAAGAAGAGGTGCTTATTTTAACGCAGTAACGCACCAATTTAAATCACAGTAACTATAACAGCGTTACTTAATGGGAATAGGTAACTAGTAACGCTATTAGTTACCGCAAAAAGTAGTTGCGTTACAGTAACGCTTGACTTTGTAACGCGTTAGTCCCAACACTGAGCATGGCACACACGTAAGTACTAGCATCCCTCCTCACATGCTCTCACCCTCTGCCAGAAAGTGCGGTGCCGCACAGCGTTTGGAGGCAGGACCAAACCATTACATGTAAATAGAGGGGGGTGTACAGAGGCTTTGGATAATTAACTTTTGGAAGAAAAAAAGTGAAATGAATCGTAAGTTTAGTGAGTACATTATCAATTTAACGTTATATTAATTTTAATTATTGATGATTGATGAAAGGTTACTTAAACATGTTTCCTTAATGTTCTAAAAATGTTTTGGGCCCCTGTCAGTCACGGGCCCTTAGAATCGTCCTAACTTTTCACCCCCTTACGGCGCCCCTGTCAGGACCAGTCCATGAAAATCCTAGCTTCAAATAATCATTGTCATACTTCCTCCGTTTCCTGACAGACGCTGTCTCCTCTCTCACTTTAGGTAACTTCACTAAAAATCTATCCATATTTTGCCGCTCGCATATATTTAGCTGAAGTTAACTAGCTAGATTTCACTGTTTCTCTTTATTTTTTTCTGGCGGCTGCCCCTCCCTTGAAGTTCTCTGGCGCCCCCCAGGGGAGGCGCGCCTCACACTTTGGGAACCCCTGGGTTAGACGTTAGGAGCTGATTTTTGGACTATTCGACCGCAACCAAAGCCTTTGAGCTCCATACTGTTTCAGAAATAATCCTTGATATGGCGTTTCAACACTTTACCTCTGCCACATCATAGACTATGCATTACATTAATGCACACAATGTTCATACTCCTTTCTGCACATATTTTTATTTCATAGTTTATATTCTAAAGTTCATTCATAGCATTATATTCCCATGTAAATCACTGCTTTATTTAATTTGTATTGCTATTTAACTGTATTTTATTACTGTGTAAAATATTTTTTGTTTTATATTAGATTTCTTGTTTTTTATATTTTATGTTTGCACCATGACATCAAGTCAAATTCCTAGTATGTGCGAACCTACCTGGCAATAAACCTGTTTCTGATTCTGATCTGCCGGTAGAATCTCCTGCATGAACTCAGCCCCCTCCTTTTTTTTTTATAATTTTTTTTTTTTTTTTTAAAGCTTTATTTCCAAAATCAGCACTTTTGAAACAGGAAGTGAAATAGAGGGATGTGAGACATGGGTCTAGAATGGGTGATCTGTTTGGTATTTTGAGCAAAAAACTTCATAGACATGTTTTTTATATATATCTGAGACCTATGCTATTGCCTAAAAATAGCACAATAGGTGCACTTTAAGATGTGGCAGTCAGAGCCTGTCTGAAGTCATCTTTATGATCCCAGACAGGTTGTTAGGAACAAGATAAAGCCGCCTCATCATCTCACACATCCCTGGCTTGGCAGTATACAAATATCACAATTACTACACATTTTTTATATATCATTGGCTATGATCTATTCAAATATACTATATTTTAACATTTCAACTTTAAAACGAGGTGTGTTTCAACTGCTTATCACAGAATCTGTATGTTTTATTAGTGTAAAACAACTGGCAGGCCAAGATGATGCATTTATTAAAAAACCCTCTCAT
>NW_011350932.1:7500-11197 GCF_000735185.1 Notothenia coriiceps
AATTGCATCAAAGTTAGTATTCCTACTCTGAGCCATAACTTAGTAAGATATACATTCAGACACAATTTAACCTTTTTAAATGTAAACTGACTCTTCCAGAGGATATATATGTAGCAAAGAGCTTCATTACCAGTAAGCCATATTAGAAAGAGTCATATTAGCAATTAGCCAAATTAGCAAAGACTCATGTTCGCAATTAACCACACTAGCATAAAGCAACATTAGCGATTAGCCACAAATCGGTAACATTGCTTCCACTGCAAGATTGTCCAAATGACGTAATGTGGATTGATTTAAATTATAATAAATCCTGATGGAAGTTCGGCTTGTTTTGAAAAATGAATATACTTTTTGTCAGTTAACAAAACTTATTAAGATATGAATTCAGACACAATTCAACCTTTTTAAATGTAGTTTGACTGACTCTTCCAGAGGGTATAATTATCTCCTTTGTCTTTTATGAATAAGGTTCCATAAATCAGCTTCAAATCATAGAAAATACCCTCCTGAAATTGTCGGAAGCTGCCTGGGAATCATTACACTTTTTAAGTTTTCTTCAGCATCAAAGCCACCTTGTGACAGCAATCTACACATCCATGGATAAACTACAAACTGCCAACATCTAATCCAATTTTAAAAAATGTAGGCAAAAAACCTGAGTCCATGGCAACATTATACTTCCTGTTTGAAACCTGAGTTAGATGGGTTTGTTGTGTCTCCTGGTTGACATGACACAGGGGCTGTACCTGAAGGTAGACGTCCAGCCTCTTCTGAGTGAGGTTCATAGTCTGCAGCAGCTTCTCGTCCTGGCTGGCAGACTGGACGCTCTGTTCCTTCACCACAGCGTTCATCTCTTTCTTGTACTTATCTCTGACCGCCTGGAACCAGTGCAGAGAGTCAAACTCCAGGTACTGGTCCAGCAGCTTCAGGATGTACGCCACGCCTGAGAGCGAGAAATAAAGTGATTAAAGAGAGGAAGTGACCAGCCACAACGCAGCACAAGGCATGTTGCATAGCACACGCTCATCCCTTAAGCCCACTCACCCATAGCAAAGCCATCGTCTGTGAAAGCAGCTCCAGTTTTGTTCTTCTTGTTGAGTTTCTCTTTGCAGCTGATGGAGTGCTCCACAAAATTCACCGTCTATGGGAGGGAGTTGTTGTTTCATTTACTAAAAGTGCATTATAGTTAAAACACTGAATAGAGTATTCAACAAAAGTTGCATGGCATGTTGTAGCAAAGAGCTTCATTACCATTAAGCCATATTAGGAAAGAGTCATATTAGCAATTAGCCAAATTAGCAAAGTGTCATGTTCGCAATTAACCACATTAGCACAAAAAGCAACATTAGCGATTAGCCACAAATCGGTAACATTGCTTCCACTGCAAGATTGTCCAAATTACCTAATGTGGATAGATTTAAATTATAATAAATTCTGACGGAAGTTCTGCTTGTTTTTAAAAATGTATTTATTTTTTATATATATCAGTTATCAATAACTAAACTTGAATTAAGACAAGAGGAGGAGGAACGCTAAATAAAGGCTGCAAACACATTAGAAAGTCTTGTCACTGACCAGAGGCGGCACGATCATGTAGAAGTTCCTCAGGTGCATATTCTTGGCGCTGCGAAACTCAGGTGCAAACACCGCCACCAGCATCTTGAAGTACTCCGTCCCTTCGGCAGAGTTGCTGGTCAGATCTCCCAAAACTGAATCTAGGACACTAGAAGAAGAAGAAGACACAATATTTACCTGTGCCTACCCCTTGTGTGGGAGGCATACCTTTACATTTTTGTTACAACTGTGGCGCCCTCTGCAGGCAGAGGAGTGGAAATGCACTGAAAATATCTAGACAATGTTTTGACACATCTAAAGCACAGCCAAATGTGTGCTTGACAGAAATATTTAACCAAAAAATGAATTACACAATTGAACGCTCATTGGAGCAACATTTTTGATTCTCATTATCTTCATAAAATAGAAATAGGGTAATGCTAGACTAATGACATTTGAATTATAATGTGCATTTAAGCGCAGGTTTTCAAATGTCGTACCTAGCAGCTTTCTGGGTCTCCTCTGACAGCCCCTCCTCCTTCACCAGCTCCTCAAAGTTCACTATGTCCTCCAGGTCAGGGACAAACCTGGGGAGACACCAAACATGCTAGTGAGATATGAAGGAAAACCCTTACATGAGTTTAAATCAGATATACCTAGTATTTATGCAAACATTAATGTACAGAGTTAATCACATTTATTTCAGAGACTTTCCCGAAACATAGTCAACCATGGACCTTCATATTAACTTTGCCAGAGCGCACAAATATGTAGAAGCAGCACTTGAGACAGCTCTTTTTTTACCTGATGGCACTGCTGCAACAGTGAAGGCCTCCAGAGCGGATCATTCGCACATAGCCCATAGCGTTACCTAAAGAAAAACAGAGTATAAGTAAATTGGTGTTGGTTTACATTGATCTGTACCTGCATTTGATTATCTAAGATTATCTACCAAGGACAGATCAAAATGTATGTCTCACCAATCTGGCTGATGAGCTGTCTGAACTGGTCCAGGTAGCTCTGCCCGTCCGGAGTGATGCCCAGCTTCCTGATCCCGCGGTTAAACTTCTCCGCTCGCTCAAATGGATACTGCAATGGAAAACTATAGATGAAACAAGAGCTGGTGGAAGGGAGCAACGTTATTGTTTCTGGCAATGTGATAAAGAAATCACTTTTTAAAACTTGAAGAGGATTAGAGGGCCAATTGCTTCCAAGAGCAGACAATCTAGAAAGGCCCCTGTTCCTGAGGCTGGCTTTTTCTGAAAGTCTGTGTCTGTTTATATGAAAACTTAATAAGCTCATTCGGCAGCTTCATTTCATCTGAACCTCTGGACTTCCGGCTGGGGCTTTACAACCATCCGACCAAACAAAAACACAACATTTTCACAAGAGTTCCACCGTGCAAAATTCACCATCTGTCCATTGTGCTTTGTTTGGGTGACTGATGTGGTGAAGAGGCGCTGAGCCCCTTCCTCACCTTCTGATCCGACTGGTCCTTAGTTTCTCTGAAGAAGCGGATGTCCTTAATGAGTCTGGATTTGATGTGCTCGTCGTACATAAACTGACTGAAGATGTAGAACTTCTTCCGCAGGAACTGGTAGGTGAAGTTGACCTGATGGAAGAAGAGAGGCAACAGGTGATGATCTGAGGGACACACAGACGGACTAAGACACACACTCCTGCCTTCCCTCTTAACTCACCGTGGTGTTCATGATGCCTGTGCCGTGGGTCCGGATGGAGTTGGCGATGTGACGGATGTTGATGGTGTTCAAGTGCTTGTTGTTACTGGCTTTCTCTATGAAGATCTGTTGGGATGAAAACACTGTAAACCAGGGGTGTCAAACTCAATTTCATCGCGGGCCACATTAGCATTATGGTTGCACTCAAAGGGCTGGTTGTAATTTCAAGACTATATAAATATACGTATATAAATATATAATATATATAAAATAATGTATGATATTACATTATTGCCTCTGCTTTGGGTTATTATCGGATAGGGCAGGGGTCGGCGAGCCGCATGCGGCTCTTTAAGCCCTCTGCTCTGGCTCCCTTGAGCTTAGACAAAAATAAGAAGGAAATAAAATAAAAGTATTTGTAGGACTATTTGTATTTTTGTTGCACGGTTGAAAATGTTTCGTGT
>NW_011350932.1:11233-32208 GCF_000735185.1 Notothenia coriiceps
AATAAAAAACAAAACGGTTTTAATTAGGTCAACTAAAATATGCGTCACATCCTGCTACGGTCCCGCGCTAGCGCCTTGTCTTGCAGGCGAATAACCTGACCCCCTGCTCGATGAGCGAACTATGGATAAATCAAAGAAAAGAAAAGTATCGGAGGAACACAGAGGGTTTAATTCTGCTTGGTTAGAGTTATCTGCTTTCACAGCAAACGATGCTGGCTTACTGGTATGTTTGATATGTGGAGAGAAGTTGTCAAAGGTGCTGCAGCCTCTCTTATTGGAGGAAAAACACGGAAGAGGAAGACAGCTGACGATCTTCAGTCATAATTCAATCAGTTAACTCTTTTTAGGGTGCAGCTATAGGTTTTATTTATTTATTTAAGTGGGCCCATTTCAATTATATTCATTTTCTTCAAATATGCAGAGGACTCCCCAAGTGCTGTGTTTAATTTATTTTAAAGTAGGCCTGTGTATATATTTTTTTATTCTCCTTATAAGAGTTCTTTGTTTATTATTAGAGCTAAACAGTTTTCTATAATGTAGTAAATAATAAATGCAAAAAAACTGTAGTTCTTGTCTATGACATAACAATATGCAACTTTATAAGCTATCAAGCTATCATGTTTTGTGGCTACAGACAAAAACAATTTGTGGAAAAGGGGGCAAAATGGCTCTTTTGGTCAAAAAGTTTGCAGACCCCTGGGATAGGTTAATAACTTCAGAATGAACTACGTCTGAAAGCAGAAGTCTAGGGCAAATAATTGCCAGCCTCTTCAGTGCGGGTCACAAAGTCAGATGCATTGTGGGACATGTAGTTTATGGGCAACGTGCTTCTGTAATGCGGAACGTAACCTTATAATAAACCTGGTTTATGGTTTATAAATACCTGGTTGTTGAGATTATAGAGGTAGCGTGACACAAAAACGTGAATGTTCCTCATGATTTCCAGAACGTCCAAACCCTAATAGAAAACACAGGGGATCGGTTAATACTTTGGATATAAACTCCACCTGTCATGATGTTCAGGCTGCAGCCACACCGACCTGCTCCAGAGTCTGGCTGGGCAGGTAGGCCTCCGTCATCGTGAGTCCATAGCGCTGCGTGGCGAGGTTTCTCATCTCACTGTAGGTGGCCCAGTCGTGCAGAGCCACAGTGGTTAGGTTGTAGAAGGTTTTATCCAGGTAGTGGGTCACATAGGCTGTACAGACGTTCAAATAAGATTTGTCATAATAAGTCACTTTCTCAATTAGCATTATCTTACAGCAGTTGTCAACTTCAGACGTGACATATAGTTCATTTTCTTGAACAGATTCAAGTGTATTTGTGCTGAATTATATATATTTTTTAAAGTATGGCTACAAAATGTGGATAACAGTGTTGAATATTGCGATTATGATATTGCTTATGAAAAAGTTAACTAAGTTATGTCTGCTGCTGTCAGTATACTGCCTAAATGCAAACATACCCTTCTTTAACAAATTGAAATGAACACAAATGGCACCATAAAAAAAAAGAATTACACTTTTTAAAGAACAGTTTTCTAAAGATACTCTTTCATCCAACTAAAAAAGAAGTGCTTTTGTAAAACTGACGTTGCTGCACTGAAACAGAAACAGCACTATCAAGCTGCCCACCTCAGCCAACATTCAATAATAATAATAAAACATTGAATGCATCTGAATTTGACATTAAATGAAAAAACTCATTCAAATAAGTGCAGTAGAAGCTCTTAGGAAATGCCAAAGAGAACAGGACTGAAATAGGATATGAGGGTACATGTATGGAAACTGTTTCTCTTCACCTTTGATGAGGATGAAGCGGTTGAAGAATCGGATAGGTTTGATGGAGAAGAAGTGTGCCATGTCCTTCATGCCGACTTTGAAAGGGTTCCTGTCGTCCAGCTTCAGGTGTGTGTGGACAGAGAGACGCAGGTCCTTCTCTATCTCCTTACACAGCTTGTCCAGCAGGTGCTGCAATGACAATGTTGAAATGATCTATATTACTGTATATGATCATGTGTTTTAAGCCATTGTTAGAAAAATATCACTCGACACCAGGTTGAGAATCAATGATCAGGTTCTAATTTATTCTTGCAAGAAGGAGCAGAGTTAAATCACATACAAAGGATATGGGTTAACTCACACACATGAGGTATGTTGCTCAACGGAGCTGCAAAATACATCAGGCTTACAGTATATAGTCCAAAACACAGGAGATAACAACAAAGTCTTAAATCGAGGTGGCGCTAATATCAGCCGCGGGTGTCGGAAAGTTGGGTCATCTGTGATGTCTTCTGGAAAGAGTCACGTACTTCCTTCACGCTTCATAGAAATGAGATATTTAGGAGACAGCAAGTCTGTCTTCTCCACAACCTGAAATGCCCTGCCTCCTCCAAGAAGAGGCAGCTGCAAGGTCATACACAGTTCAGAGCCACACATGATATCAGTGCATTAAAACAACCCAAAGAGTGGAGAAAACAGTATTTCTCCAACAGCCATGCTAGTGAGTTATTCATTTAGTGTACTTAAAAGAGGCCCATCTATGTCTTCACCAGCAGTTGTACACATTAGCATGTGTGGTAACTGCTTAATAAGGTCATGAAATCTAGGATCAAGTAAACTCTGAGGAGACAGAGGATGTAACATATATGACTGTATAAGGCTAGAGCATGTCTGCCACGCACAAGGATGCAGCATATGACTTTATAAGGATAGAACATCTCTGCCACGTACGCTGTTTCAAGTGTATATAACGTGTACGATTCTCTTGCTCTGTGGGGGCATTACACGATTCACTGCTTTGGAGCAATGTAATGTGTCTCATCATAGAGCTGTACAGCAATATAATAATTAACGTCAACTATCTCTGTGTCTTTGTTTTATCGATTCCTCTTTGTCTTATTCTTTAATGTTGTGAGTGTTACATTGGATCCACGACAACAACAAGATTTAAAAATGAAGGTTAATGACTGCTGCAATGCTGGTGGTGTGTACACTTCTACACCATACTGTGTATTTCCTCTTCCTGCCTCTACCATCTGGTTCCTCTATTTCGACCTCTCACCTCGTTGAACACGTCCATGATCTCCTTGTCGTAACTCTCCAGGAGCTGGTCACATGATTCCATGTGTTTGGCGTGCAGCATGGAGGGCACACTGTCCCTCAGAGCGCTGAACATGTACTGCTCCAGCCAATCAAAGACAGCATCCAGGAAGGCAGAAAAACAGAGCAACCAATCAAACACAGAAACTAACATTTAAAATCATAAACATAGAGATAACATTTGATATACCTTTGTATATCATTAATGGTCTTTGTATCTGCTAAACCAGTAAATCCAACTTTCAAAACTCAAGGAGAAAGTTAGGTTTCGCCATAATTGATTTAAAAAAGGATCTTTTGGGATCTTGCAGACATGATTAGAAGTCTCGCTCTTGTCTGTCTGCTTACGTGTATTCGTGCTGCGTCCACGGCGTTGTCGTACACATCATCGAGGTAGATAGGGAACACAGCTCGGTGCCAGTAAAGGAAACTACAGTCACACTGCAGCTTCACCCTGAGGAAGAAACAAAAACAGTCCCTAAGTACGCCTAAAGTAGGTCAAAGAAAATATCAATTGGCTGACAAGTCCAAAATTAGCATCCACCAAGTATCAGATGACTGCAAGACTGTTTCACTAGATAATCGATGACAGTCAGCTGCCAAAGCGATTAATGGGTAAGGTGTCAGCATCTTCATGATTTGGTTTTACAAAGAGCTTGCCTTGAGCCTTTTCTCAAAACTACGAGGTGGTTTAGCTCATTTCCTACGAGGCATCACAAAACACCAAACTGCTGACTATGAAATGAGATTTTGTAAAGCTGTCACACAAAGCAGCAGCATCTAAACTTTAAAAGTTGTCTTTCTGCCTGGAGGGTTAAACAATTGTCCAGCTCTTGGCACAAGGAGCAAAAACAGATTGAAATGTTGTTCAACTCATTCTGAAAGAAGAAAAAGCCCACCTCTCACTCAGCTCGCTGATCAGATCCAGCTTCTTCAACACGAGCTGCAGTGGAAGCAGCTCCTCGTCTTTGAACGTTTTCTAAAAGAAAGCAGATGTTATTCGATATTAAGCAAAGGAATGTTTTGTATCCAATTAAGCACCAACTTATCCCAACGTACCAGCTGCGTGCCGACACACAGTGCCAGAGACACCACGAGGCGCCGCTCCTTTGTGCTGGGTCCACTCAGAGCATTTTCTGCCATCACCAGAGAGGATAGCACATCCAGCCGCTGCTCACTGTACTTCTTATCTGAGATCACCCTTTTCTTCAGGGAATAAATACACAGAGTTAGTCCTCTAGTTAGAAAAATATAAACATTCCACTCACGTCACAACTGCATAAACTCCTCCTGTCAATAACAAGCAAATAATTGAGTGTGTTTGTAATTACCTTGGCGTTGCCGATGGAGTTGAGGGCCTGCGACTGCAGCTGCTGAGTGATGTGAGAAACAGAGTCTGCTACAACCATGGAGCGCCTGTGAAACGTGTGCTCCACAGCCTGAGAGGAGCCACACATCACATGAGTGTATTAGTTTTAATCAAACTGACAAGGCACTGGTGGGAAAACAGGAACACACTCACCTTGAGCAACTCCACCAGTCGACACAGAGCTTTGACAGAAGTCTTGGTCATGGGCCGCTGCATCGACATGTACATGTTCATGGTGGTTTTAATGATGGTGCCGATGCTGTATGCATACAGAATGCCCTGTGAAGGACAGGAAGCGCAGAGGGAACTGTTAGTTAAGTAGTACAAAAAAAGTGTTGTTTTTACATAATAATATGTGGTCAGTTTATCATATTACAGACAAGTACTTATATCACTGAAACTTAGAGACAGGTATTTGGTTGGTCTTTGAGGAGAATACATGTATATTCTGAGCATTTGCAGCAGAATTTCAAAGTGTAAAATGTGAATGCCATGTGGTACCCTCTGTGGTCCAGCTGAGCCTTGTTAATACTGTCAGCTCTTACCTGTACAAACACATTGCACCTGTTGTTCAGGTCTTCTGCCAACTTCTCACTTTTATGCTCCTTGGATATGATGGACTCCATCTTCATCATCCAGGAAGTTACAAACACGTAGTAGGACTGAACATCCCTGAAGAGAAGAGACAACAGTAACAATCAGATTCTACAAATATATAAAAAAAAAAAAAGAAACACTTTTTTTTGTTGCAACTAACTTTGTTAGTGTCACAGCTCTTTGCTGCAGGTAGGCGTCTCTCTGCGCTCTGATGGCCTGTAGACTCTTCTTATCCATCAGCTTAGCTGCAGCTGGGACTTTAGCGATGAGGAAAGTGTCGGGAAACCAGATGATGTTAGCAGTAAGAGTGACAGCTGGAACCTAGAGGAACACACACACACACACACACACACACACACACACACACACACACACACACACACACACACGATATTTTAAAGATAAATAAACAGAAGAAGATGAGGCAGTCGGATAGAGAACAAAGGCAAGAACCCATAACTACCTTTTTACAAACATCCAGCAGCGCCTTGTAGAACTTTTTGTCAACACTCCTGAAGATGTGAAAGTGAAGCACAAAGAGGCCACAGACACCTGCATACTTATCCCTCTGGTCAATCTCCGAAGGTTCCCCTGAAAACAACAAAAGGCACACAGACATAAAACACTGGAAGCTGCAGGAAAGCGCAAACCAGTTAATCCTGAGAAGAGAAACTGACCAATTTTGGACTCAATATTGGTGAATATGGTGCGGATGTTGAGGGCAAACTCCTCTGCAAAGGCACTGTTTTTGGCAACAGATACTCCTTCCCCCGGATCGTCGAATCTCTGCTCCACACAGGCCTGTCAGACAGCATCAAAAACCATGTTTTCAATGTCCCTCAGAGGACCTCAACACAATATTAGACTTAAAATGATCTATGCTCACAATGGAATTTGCATATAAGCACAAACTTGGAACCACCAACTTTTCAGCAAAGTCCTCAAACTAAGACAATGAATCCTACATCATAATCAAGGCCTGAAACAGTGGAGTCACCTGCAGTATCATGCCATCCAGCATCTGTCCCTCGAGCTTGAGCAGCAGCTTCTCGAATGGTTTCAGTTTCTCTTCAGGAATGGAAAATTTCCCAGGGTTATGGTGCACAGATTTCAACAACCTACAACCAACAGGAGGATGTAATTACAGAGGGCTTCATCCTAAATCATACATTAAACACAAGTATGTAAACGTTTATCATACACATATTCTCATTTCTGGTTTAGAGACATGAAAGTAGGTTTAAAATGCAGAAAATGTAAGGTATCATAAATATAAATGTGTCTTAGATCAAATCAATGCACGTATATTTAAGTGAAATTGAAAACAACAACTTAACTAAAGCCACTGAGAGCTGTCCTTAATAGTCCTCCAGATACATTCAAATTTTGACATGGAATATTGGGAATTTCAGGGCCTTTCTTATTGGTTCCCATAACTGTGTGTGTTTACCTTTTATACATCTTCCAGTGATCTTTTAGTGTGCCGTGATTCTCCATGATCTCATCGAGTGTGAGCAGAACCACTAATAACTCCCCGAGGTGTTCGTACACTGTCTGCAGAGGGAACATCAAACAGACATGGTACAAATATTTAGAGATTGAGATACAGAGATGGAGAATTTGTTTCGAAAATCTTAAACCCACCTGAAAATGGACACCTGACGACTCAATGACTTTTGTTGCACCCCTGAAATATGAGAGATGCTTTGTATCATTTGTTTGACATTGTAACAGAGTCAAAGATGCAATAAGCACAACAACGCATTCTGTTTGTTGTTTGTTTCTCTGCTTCATGTGAAGTGCACAAAGGCTCTTTTGACGACGTGGGTTCTCGAGCCATTTCAACAAGCACAGTACGTTGACTGTGAATACTTGCTACAGTTGAAGGATCTTACTTGTTGCTGTTGTAGAGGGCAGCCAGTTGATGAACAATGTTGACCACCACTTCATAACATCTTGTCACAAAACAGGAAAGTTCCTACCAATGGACAAAGCGAACAACTATCAGTGTTTCTGGATTTCAATCAAATACAAGTGACGACATAAATGATCCATTATCTACCTGAAGGAATGAGATAAATCTGCCCATCTGTATCTGGGACTCTCCTTCGACAACGCTGGTATCAGACACTGTAACACAAAATAATGTATACGTTTTATAATAATTTAATCAACAATTACTGAGTAACACTTAGATTACATCTAGTGTAAAAGTAGATATTAATTGCTGACATTACCTCCCTCTCCATAGTACAATAAGCCATTGTAGAACTTGGTTTCTGCCTGCAGGGGGAAATAAGTTAAAGGTAGGGTAGGTAAGTTTGAGAAACCAGCTCGAGTGTGCTAGAATTTGAAAATACACGACCGGAGAAAATCTGCCTCTTCCTTACAGAGCCCCTCCTCCAACACACACGAACGCGCACATGACCAATGAGGGCATGAGATAAGTTTGTGCACAGATGGAAGGCTGACAGGCAGGAAGGCCATCCATTTATTTTAACCGGGCCGGCTAAAATGATTGGTCGTGCTTTTTACAGTACTACGGCTTCCACAGATGACATTTTTTTATGGATTTTTTGTCAAAGCACTTAAGATATTCATTGCTATCGGGATGTTAAGAGCATTCCATGGAATATAACAAAAAGTGTATCTCGAGCCGGTTTCTCAAACTTACCTACCCCACCATTAAGCCCACAGAATCAGAATTTGTATCTCACAGCACAGACAAGGGATTTCAACAACAGTTTGAAGAGATTTATTTAGATCTCTATGACTGGGTCAATGTTTTGTTTATGACATACACAAGCAGTGATGTGATACACAATCCTGCCATTGGTGTCACACTATTCCACTAATCAGCAAGTAGCGTTCACATGCCAAGATATACAGTAAAACGCAAGATGACTGCAAGCTAGTAAACATGGATGCAAACAATGCTATGATTCTTTATTTATGATAGACTTTAAAAATAGGTATAGTACTCATTTTCAAGTAAACACATGCGTTTTGGGTTTCTCCAATCACATGTTTACATTACGCGTTAATGTTCAAGAAACTAATTACATTTAAATTAGGTTTCTCATACTTTGTGTCTGAATGTAGCTGTATTCTGATATGGAGATTGTGGTATTACTGTTTTAATAAAGTAATCATTAACTTTGAAATGTTACTTTTAACAAATGGTATCCTGAGTATGGAATGTAGTAATGGTATTCTTGCTCTCTTGTAACTCTTTAAAATGCCGTCTGTTTCTCACTGAAGGGGGTTCACTTAACAGCTTCAATATTGCTTTTAGAAAGCAACTGATTTTAAGTTGCAACAACGTTCCAATCTGCTCTAATTGGTCAGAGTGTCTGTGTATCTGTGCACACACCATCTGCATTGCCACTTTTTACCCATGTATTGTATAGTTGTGAGATCAAAACTTCTCATTTAAAAAACTGTTTCTTAATATGAGAAGTGTAAAACTTGTTACTTTCACAATATGAATGTAGCACCTGGGCCTGCTTTGAAATCAAAAGACATAAGCGTTCATTGTTTACATAATGGGACCTTCAACCAATAGCAGACAGACACAAACCAAACTAATTTCACATTAGCTCAGAGTGAAGTGTTCTGAGCAGGCTTACCTCATACTTGAGCTTCTTTACTTCACTACAGAGAGCAGCATATACTGTGATGACTTTGTTCAGAACCTGCACACAATGGAAGCAATATTAGCCAAATCTAAACAAGTACAATTGTGTAGATAAGTGTCTTGAAAACTAAAGATTTTGTGTGTTTCTATTTACCTTGTTGTCTGTTTTAATTAACTCCAATAAAGATGATTGCTCGTACGGGAGAAGCTGAAAGAGAGTAGAACATATAGGGAAGGAAGATGTGTGTGAATTGAGAAAGCACAATGTCAGTGTTTTCAGGTTGATGTACAAGTACTAGTGTTTGATGTTTTACCTTCAGGGCGATGGGGTCCAGAGTGAAATCCCACACATCTCCTATGGAGTCATCCAGAGCTTCCTCAATACCCCTCAGCTGGGAGGTGTAGTCCTCCAGAAACTTGCTGTAGTTCTTGAGTTGAACCTCTGTGTGTATTTCTGTAGGGTGGAGGGTTTGATCAAGTACACTGCAGCAGGCTATTCACTGTGATTTAAACACTAATGTTGTTACAGCTAGATTAGGGTAAATGTCCATTAATGCTTGCTCAAATGTGAACGTAATAGTCTCATTCGAGAAATAGATGCACAATCTTATCCAAAACAATTTCCTATCTGCGGGGGGCACTGCATAATAACCGCAGGACACCTTACACACAAATACATAAAACCCTACCATTGTCCATTTTGTTTTCTAGGAGGAAGTTAGTGTCCACTATTTTTGCAGTGTTTACTATAAACCACTGTCAAAATGACCCAAGTGTCATTAGGCTGTCAGGCTGATCAGCTGTTAGCTATGTGACTGATAGCCGTGAATAACGTTAAATAACTTTGCTTTTACTTAATTTTACACATTTACTTTTACATATCAACTGCAACCAGCACACTACGCGTTCAAGTATAGCAGATATAGTGAAATAATTTCAGAAGCTTTCCATTTTACGAGCATTTGTTTGCAATTCACAGTAGGAGTTGTTCTGTGGCAGCAAATAGACGGAGCCCAGTGGCTAAGCGTATAGCTAGCAGCGTAAGCTAGCACTGGAGGCTAGTTAAGTTTAGCACGTCGCTATTTATACAGGACTTTACTTACTTTGTGAACCGTCGTCAAAACGGTCAAATTCCCAGTCACTGGCGATTGTTTCTACAGCCATAATGCAAGACCCGGTGACCCAAAACGCTGCTGTTAAAGAGTGTTGCTACACGATCCCATGATGGGTCTCATGATTTTCGTGAATGGTTGCTAGTGCTCATGGGAAATGGAGTCCAGTAGACATGTCACTAGACAGACAGACAGACAGATAGATAGATGGATAGATAGACCCTGTATGTCAAGGGTCAAATAAACACTTCATGTGATAAAACAACATAACAATTACATGGTCACAGCAGGCCAATATTGGACAGCTCCTAACAAATAACTGTTAAATATGTGTGTATCCTGCTGCCTGTCCACTGCCAACGTATTTGAATATGCCTACTGAAAATGTTAGATGGGGTTTACAAAGAGATATGCAGTGTGTGTATGTGTGATTGAGAAGGGGGAGTTGGGCTAAAGTCACACTGAAGACTCAGCTACTATTTAGTGGACGACAGAGTCGACGAGGAAGAGTCACGGTTAGCAGTGCAGAGAGAGAACTCTTCTCCTCGTATGGTTCAAAAATAAGGGTAAGGCCCTTTTTTGTTTCATTTATTCGTTTATTTATCTAACTATTTTCTACATTTTGTTCATTCTATCGAATTGAAATATATAAAAACACATATTGACACATTGATTGTAGAAGTATGTGGGATTAGCAGATATGCTAAAGGAGCACATACACCAACATTTAAACTCAGCATTAAAAATTGATTTGGTATACAAATTGAAACTTTTTTTTTTATTCCTAGTACTTATTTTGTACTTAAACCTTTGATTGTGATCTTGAAGATGATTAGCTCGACTGTAGAAATCCTTTCATACAGTTTGTTTGATGCACCATTCATTGAGATTCCCTCGTGAATCTGCAGATTTGTGAGCACAATATTCCTTTTAGATAACTTGGGCTGCTTAAGGTTCAAGGTTCAAGGTTCTTTATTTTGTCATACGAACATAGTGTAGTTATTCCGATGAAAATCTTAGGTCACAGGCTTCTCCAACAGTGCAACACAATAACACAGATAAACAGAAAAATATAGTGAACCATGTTAAAAGCAAACGGTAAAAAGTAAATAAACACAAACAAAATACCAAAAAGGACAAAGTTGGAGAGGAGCCAAAAGACAATGCGGCCATCTTTCACCGGCGTATTATATCTTAGCCTCAAAGGATGAAATACGGTCTTGGTTCATAATAGTTAGGTTCTTGTTACCTTTTCTAGCAATTGTTGATGGTCAAGTTTACCATGAATATATGACACAATGATGTTTCTCAATCATAATGTTGGTTTCTTTACTTCTTTAGCAGTCATTTTTAATAAGATTTATCTAAAAAGGTTGTAATGTTTTTTTTAGGATACAACGTTTTGTTCAGGGTAATGTTGATGCATTGTGATAAACAGTTGAAGCAGGTTTGTTGATAGGAAAATGATTGACAGTTACATATTTTGGATATTTTCTCGCTCTCAATTCGATAACCTCAGTTGCTTAGTACCTGGTCATCTCTTAGGAATTCCAAATCTAGAGCTTTGTCCTCCCAAACAATGCTGCCTCAGTGTTGCCAATGAGAACAGGCATGAAGAATGATAATGCAGCAATCTGTGCCATCAGATGACCCTGACACAGCCAAGCTTTCCACATGCCAAAGTTGCACACTTGATTTTTCATGGAAATTAAATGTGTGGTACACAACTTTATAACTAAATGCTGAGCTTCTGAATCAATTTATACAGCTTTTGAACCAGTTTTTTCTTGCTGTTTTATTTCTTCTTACTTTTGGCGTTTCTCTTATCCTTTTAGGACCGCTCTGACCAGTGTTGGTGCGACTGTTTCTCAGTTTGCAGAAGCCTCAGGAGTAGCAAGCATCCTGCCAGCTTTACACCATGGTTGTCCCCGAGTCACACAATGACAAACTGTCCCCAAATGGCTCTGTGGGCAGAGGCACCATCCCACAGTACCCATCTGCATCTCAACACTCTGGAAGTCCACAACGTTTTATCTCTAATGGGAGTATTTCAACAATCAGCCCAAGTATCCAGCATGATCCAGAGTACACTGAGACAGACTTTCTAATCCCGAGTCAACTCTACGGTAGATCAACACTCAGTAGATCCACAAGTGCAAAGGATGCGGGTGGCTCAGTTCCACCTGCTGAGTCCCTCCGCTCCATGCTGCTTCAGATCCTGGTGCCTTTTCTGCTGGCCGGGCTCGGGACTATCTGTGCTGGGATGCTGCTTGAAGTGGTGCAGGTGGGTAAACAAAGTAAAGGAGATGTGGTTTACAGTTAAAAGAGGTCATAATGTCTTGGCTTTACAAAATGTGGAAGCTAAATTGTAGAAATTGTATAAAGAACACATTCTAATTTTGCCAGAACGTTTTAATATAATTGTTACGTCTTTTATTATCCTAGGTGAAAATGAAGATGATTTATTCTGTGTTTGTGGTGTTGTTATTGGTTCATCCATATTACGTTTGTTTCCATGGCAGAGCTGGGACGTGTTCCAGGAAATCACAGAACTTTTTATCCTGGTCCCTGCAGTGTTAGGCATGAAGGGTAACCTGGAAATGACTTTAGCCTCGAGACTCTCCACTGCTGTAAGTGTGAATTTTAACACACACACACACACACACACACACACACACACACACACACACACACACACACACACACACACACACACACACACACACACACACACACACACTGTAATTTAATCCATTCCTATGCTTTACCATGATGTACACAAAAAGGAACTTTTTTGTGTTTATATTCTTTATTTGATATATAATTACTAATAAACAACCAGATTTAGAACATTACATACACAATTAAATTAAAACTCCTCGTGTGAAACTCCTCACAGAGCTGTGAAGACCACGGCAGCACATCAACTCGCACAATGTCCCGCAGGACAAGTTGATAATAACAATAGTCCAACCTAAACATAAACTGAAAATAGGTTTTCTTGGAAGGGAAAGAATATGATGATCAAATAATGTTTGTTTTTAACAGCTGTGTAATATGGCTCCATTACTTTCGAAAAAAATTAAACACATTGATGAACAACACTGTTGCACAGGATAAGACTTTCATTCATTGGGATAAAAATAGGATGTTTTTTATTCAATTCCGTTCTTGTGACGTTGATGCTTTTAAGTGCCTTAAGTTTGGAAACCTTTGTAGGTGAAAATAGTCTCAAGAAAGACACTTTTTACTCTGGTTGCTGTTTCATTTTATAAAAACAGCAGCTTTTAAACATGTCCATCTTTAGTAGGAACCACTTAGCGGAGGGATGTTGAAAAGTAATGACAGAATAGTAACAGGTTGGCCTTCGTGTTTCATTGAAGTTATTCTCAATGTATGTTAACAAATAATCCCTATATAGTTCGATTTTCTGTTGAAATGTATGTATGCTTGTGCAATTTAATTATATATTTATTTTCTCAGTCTTTTATCCGTTTTTATGCTTTTGTTGAATACGGGCCATATGTACTCGTAATAGATATAGTCGATTAAGCAAAGCCCAAAAGCGTTCATTTTCATTGTTCACAAGGAATCTAACAATGTATTTGTTTATAGTATTTCTATTTATAATTGGATGTTTAAGTTGGATATTACTGGAGTAGAAGTTATTCACAGTTGTTGTTGATTCTGTTGTTTTAGCTGATGTTGTAACATTATAAACAATATTAATCCATTCATTCTTGACTTTGGAAAAACCAGTTGACAAAGAAATCAAATCCATCCATTAAGTAGCTCTTCTGAAGCTTTTATTTATATCCCATGATCTTCATAAGCAAATCGAGTCTATCAAGTTTTTAATGTATCAGCCACATCTTATGTTTTCAGGTGAATGCAGAAAAAATGGAGTCCACCAGAGAAAAGTGGATGTTGATCATGGGGAACTTGGCGCTGAAGCAGGTACCTTATTTTCTTTCGGCTACAGCCGCTTTGTGATAAACTGTATCTATTTTGTCTGTCAAAAAACGTCCTTGTATCATTACTTCATTATTTCCCTCATGTTATTGCAATCTAACAAGTGTTGTGGGTATTTCTAACGTGCTCCCTCATTTGACAGCTTCAGGCCACAGTGCTCGGGCTGTTAGCCTCTTTGATGGCGACTGTGTTGGGTTGGATGGCAGAAGGACAGATGCCTCTGCATCACATAATGCTCCTGTGTTCTGCCAGTGTTTCTACCACCTTCTTTGCTTCATTGCTGCAAGGTAACAACACAATCTGCCGTACCATTGAAACACCATCACAATCCATCTGTTCAAATAGTCTCTGCTTCACCCTTGACCTCAATCAATTCAGCTCAATGATTCATACATTATACAATGACAGGTGCTGACCTATATCCATTGTGTCCTGTGTTTTGGTCCAGCGGCTTGAAAAAACTGCACCATCTCAGGAAATTGACTATTTTTCTTGAAAAGAGCTGCTTTTCATGATGGACATTATGCTAAGAATGTGAGAATAAACAGAGGGAGTGTGGAGAGTCGCATCTAAGAAATTTAAAACAATTCTAGAAAAGTTGTACAACTTTTGGGGACACAATGTCCTTTTATTAAACAACAATTTGAATTGTAGCACATGCTAATTTTCACAAGCTCAGTGCCACATATGAAGATGTTTAGCTATAAATTGGGGCCTGCATTCACACAAGGTACTCATTCTTTCCTCTGCTGCCCCTACATAACTTTTATTTTCTTAACAATTAACATTGAAAATAAATAATACTAAAATTAAATTTTTAGGGCCCTTTTAGTTCCATTCAGGTTGAAATTAAAACATTTTTCCCACAGAATGAATGCCTTCCTTACCGATCCCATGTCACCTAATAAACTACGATTTTACATTGTTTTTATCCGGCTGTAGGTATTATTATGGTGGGAGTGATCCTTGGCTCCATGCGGATGGGAATCAACCCTGATAACGTGGCCACACCGATGGCTGCCAGTTTTGGAGATCTCATCACTCTTGCCTTGCTGGCCTGCTTCAGTCAGTGGTTCTTCTCCCTCATAGGTAAAAACAACAAGGACAACAAGGTGGTCTATTTCAATCGGTTTAACATACACAAGAACATTATGGAATAATGCTATACATTGGACACCCATGGATCAGAGGTCATGTAATTTTACTGTTGGCCAACAGATGGTACTCATGATCCTGGAACCAACTCATCCATAAGGATCATGAACCTAACAAAAACTGAATCCTTGTTGCAAATACAGGTATAGATAATGAGTTTTTGTCTTGACAGAGCTGTATCCCTACGTGTTGTACCTGGTGGATATGTTATTTATATGCCTGATTCCTCTTTGGGTGGTCATCTCCTCCAAACATCCAGCCAGTCAGCTCCTGCTCCGCACGGGCTGGGAACCAATCATAACAGCTATGGTCATCAGCAGGTACTGACCCTAGTCTTTACTGACCTTTCAGAAAGCATGCTATTATATTGAAGACTAGTTAACTATCTTTGTTTAGTTGTGGATTCCCAAAGTTATACATTCAGTAAATGATTAGTTAGTTTGTCAAAATGTAGAACTTTATAAGGAGGAATGCATGTTTTTGTCTGTCTTTCTTTTAGTATTGGAGGACTTATTCTGGACAAGGCTGTATCCGATCCAAACCTGGCAGGAATCATAGTTTATGCACCAGTCATAAATGGTGAGTCAGCCTCTTTTGGAAGGGCATATTGGCCTGAACTCGAGTATGTGAGAAGTATGGATCTCTTTCCTTTTCTCCCCGAGGTCACTTTTTGACCTGTCTGCGACTGCTGAGTTGATTTAAGACACGGATCCAACCAAAATGGCAAGGTCTAACCTTTACCAGTCTCGGCGAAACAGGCTAACCAAGTATCAATACTCAACATTATAAGCCATTTAATGATTACCTGGAAAGGTGGAGAATATGTATGAGATGTGCATTGTGGAAAAAACTGCTTGTGGGGCTCAAAGTGCCACAAGCAGTATTATTGATCTCAGGAGAGCATAACACTGTGCAACTTTAACTTAAATTGCTAGATTGATAAATAGCACTAAAGGTAAGAGCAAACTTATTTTAATACAAAAGTGCCATGATCAGCTCCATCTGTTAAATAGATTTGAAAAAAAGTATTGAATCCAGCTGTTTCTGTGAGATCTGTTGGTCTGCCCCTCCCCCTGTCTGGTATTTTCATTCTCTGCGGCGGATGTTGATGCCCCAACCCCCCTCTGGAGAACTGCCTCTAGACACATTTTTCCACCCCAGATCAATGTGACTATTTGTATTTTAATTATGAAATTCCTTCTGCCGATGCATGAGTTATGGAAATGAGGGTTTTCATCATTTGCAGCTGCCAAACACACCATTACCTTGAATCTATCAAGAAATGTTCTTAATGTGCAAATTAGAATTTTGGAGGTGAAGTCGCTGGGAACTATGTCAATTTACAAAGTCAGTCTACAGGAAGTACTAATGTAAAATGTAAAATAGATCCCTTTGTTGTAGTTGCTGTGTGAAGTCAGATGAGTGCTCTCTACATTGTCTTTCTTTACAGGTATTGGAGGGAACCTCGTCTCCATTCAGGCCAGTCGTATTTCCACTAATCTGCATTTGAATTACTCACATAAAGAGGTACCTGAAGACCGTAAAGGCTGTTTTAGCCCTTGCCACACTTTCTTTGGTTCAGGTAAAGATCGATTTTTTGTTTATTTAAATAACATATACACACACACACACACACACACACACACACACACACACACACACACACACACACACACACACACACACACACACACACACACACACACACACACCTTAAAGGTAGACAGTGAAGGGAGCACACACTTACACACTCTCTGATGTTTATCTTTGTCATGGCAGGAGCAAACCATCGATGTGCTCAGGTTCTTCTTCTTCTGGTGATCCCCGGTCAGATCGTCTTCTTACACGCTATCCACCTTTTAAAAGGAGGCCACACTTTGCCCAGTGCTCTCTTCACTGGTGCCTTCTTGTCTGCTTCCCTGATTCAGGTGAGTCACAAGTAACAAATGTCGTCATTTTCCCTCTGCACACTTAATCACTGTCTCACAACACCACTTTTGTCCATCTCTCAGGTCTTCTGCCTGCTTTGCATAGCAGACTGTATGGTCCACTTCCTGTGGCGTCAGGGTAAAGACCCCGACAGTTACTCAATACCCTACCTCACAGCCCTTGGAGACTTACTAGGCACAGTTCTCCTCTCTCTAGCCTTTGTCCTGCTGTGGTACTTTGGTGACTCAGGCATTGTATAGGTTCAAAGAAAGGAACATTTTGCAACAAAAACTCACTTATTTCAAAGAGATAACAAATATAAATGTAAAAGTAACTGAACATTTTCAACAAAGACAGTCATCTATTTATTCTTTACATTTTGTTTCACTTTGTCATAAGTATCCAACTAACAGATTTAACAAATGTGGTATTTTTTCACGTCAATTTATAATCCTCAATCTGCCGGTTTCCTGACAACATTGCCAGTCTTTGTTGACCTTATGTCCCCCGATGAGCAACTTTGCTTGCTATTCAGTTTGGGGCCTTACAGGATGTTTATTAAAGCATTTTCTGTGTTTCACAGCAACTTGCCAAATATATGGATGCTCACAATAAGCTTAAGGCTCATATAGCACAGTAAGGGGCACTTCATTGTAGCAACACTTATTAAGAAACATGCTTTTGTGACCTTTTTCTCATTACACCAATTGTTATTATATATGAAACAAATAGAATGTTCCTAACTTAATACAAAAGTTTGGTAAAAATGTGGAACTTAGCCAAAATGATGTTTGTGGGGGAAACTTCTGAAGCAATTGGAGACAGGACTCAGAGAGACACGAGGAGAGCTGGAGCTTTGATGGCAAACGCTGATGGTTTATTTGGAGCTTCGGCCGGAGAATTCACAAGACATGTCATGGGCCATGATCTGATCACACGATTGAGATGCCAAATCAATTCTGAGGGATCTCCTCTCTGGTAGGAGGTTTTAATTATAGTTCGCTGAGGGTAATCAACATTCTTCAATAGATAGACTAAACAGCTGGTGAAACTGAATCACATTTGTTGTCGCTTATGGCTCGGGGTCATCTACACCCCGAGAAGGATGTGTTCCAGGTGTCCCACAACAATAACTATCTCTGACCGAGAGTTGCCCGGTCATAAACTGGTAACAACAACAAAATGCTAGGGCATCCCCTCCTTAAGGGAGATAGCGGCTGCCCAAGGTTGGGCATCTGCGTCAGAGGACGAAGGAGGACATGCAGGGAAAATTATTCCCTGACAATGTATATCATTTTGGATAACAGGAAGTGTAACACTACTTGGTCTTCTGAATTTGTATTTCATCTGTTTACTTTGGGTTCTTCCATTTGAATTTTGTTTCATTTGGATGTGGAGCTTGGCATAATGTGAGTCCCCTTTATCACCAATGACACAATGCAAAAACTTTCGCTTCATAAAAAATGTTTTACAAAATGAAAGAAGAACTGAATAATTACATATTGTTAGAAAAATATCATTCGTCACCGGCTTGAGCTTCAATATCAGGATACATGTATTTATTATCCTCTCAAGAAAATGGAAGTCGTTATCACATACAGAGCATTTGGTACAACTAGTTCCCAGAACAGTGTCCTTCACATGCTTAAGAGAGCGTGTTACACAGTCACAAGATGCAGGCATACCGGTTCAAAGCAGTATTCAATCTTTAGTTTGGATTAGCTAAGAGCCACGTCAGAAATGATCATGCTTGTCATATGTCTTTCTCCATAGAGACTGAATCATCATGTTAATCACATACAGTAGCTATCATATGCCTACAACACTGTGTCCGGACGCTCTTCTCTGTAATCATACATCCTTTCATGTACACAGCTACAGTTGGGCCTTGTTATCATGTGCTACTCTGATATTGGAAGAGTACATTCAGTATTTTCCCAACACATATTTACATGTTGGTACAGAGATTGGTTTTCTTTTTATTCTTGTTTTAAATGTTATGCAAGGCCCTATAGATATTTCGATTTTATCGATAGACTTTGTAGCTTTTACATCTTTAAATACTGGGTGCAAATGGCATTTTTCTTTTTCATTAATGTTTTTACTTTCACTCATGTCTTTTTATTACAATTAAAATATTTACAAATCATCTGAGTGAGAAGAAAAAGGTAAAATCAATAAGTTAATTTAAGTTGCTTTTAAATCTATGCATCATCTTCACAATTGCAAATGCAGACCATCTGCTCGTATCTGTTTGTTTGTTTGTCTAGGAACTTTTTATTCAGCTGATATTGATTTCTGGAGGTTTCATAATTCTTGTCTCCACATTCCATTATTAATGTTTTGTATGCTGATTTGATACATCACATTGTCAGCCTCTCCGGTTGATATTCTGGGCTCTCTCCACAAAAACGCCCTCCCCTCTCTTATGAACCTTGGAGTGACCTTCGATAACGCTTTTAAATCCGACAAGCAGGTCAGCTCCGTAGTCAAAACCTGCTTTTTTAAAATAACACTATTTGCCAAGACCAAGTCATTTTCATCTTTTAACGACCTAGAAAGAGTTATTAATGCCTTCGTTACCTCGAGACTGGACTACTGCAACGCTCTGTATGTGGGTATGGACCAGGCCTCAATTAGACGCCTGCAGCTGCGCGTCTTCTCACTGGCCACAAAAAGCGTGACCACATCACCCCAATTCGGGCCTCACTACACTGGCTTCCAATTCGGTTCCGAATTTATTTTAAAATCCTTTTATTAGTTTTCAAAGGCCTAAATGGGCTGGCTCCAGTTTATATAGCCAAACTCCTCCATCGCCACACCCCAGCCAGAGCTTTTAGGTCTGCTGACCATTCACAGCAGCTGGCCCTAGGCTCTGGAACAGTCTGCCCCTCCATGTGAGGTTAGCCCAGACCCTAGGGATTTTTAAATCCTCACTGAAGACACACTTCTTCTCTCTGGCCTTCTAGTCAGAGCTGAGCATGATACCTGACATTTCCCTGTGTTTAGTCTTTATATTAATGTTGTACATTTCTTGTCCTTTCTTTCATATGTTATTGTAGTGTGCTTTTATTACATGTACAGCACTTTAAATGTGCTTTATAAATAAAACTTGATTTTATTTGATAACTATATTTATTATGCTTTTGTATTCTTATTATAATTTGATTTAAAGTTTTATATTTCTTTGATAAACTGTAGTTACATAAATCCTTACGATATAAGCCATGTCCGTAAAGACTCTTGGTCTGACTACATCCATGTGTATAAATAAACCGACTTTTGAGAATCATCTTGTGGTCTGATTAATATCCACTTCCTTTAGTTTTGTAGACTGTGTACAGGAAGGGAGATAACACACATGCTGACACACAGCTCTGCATTCTCACATACTGTGGTGTCCCTGTCAGGTAATCCTCAAAATATAAGACTTGTGGGCATCCAACTCGAATTTCTCTGCAGCAGGTATATTAGAGAGTCTAGCCTGGAGGTTGGGGGTTGTGGTAGTCAACACACTCTCACTCCCTAAACGTCCAGGAGCGACGCTTGGTCAGGGTCCCGTGGCATGCAGTTGGGACGCGCCGAGGCTCCTTCAGCTTCATAAATGGAAGCAAAGTGCTTTCAACTGATTGCAATGTATTCCCATTGACGGCGGTATTTTCTATTTCATGGTAGCACCGCACCCGTTTATGTCGGCAGCTCTTAAAGGCAATGTGAGCGTCCATTCCCATTGGATAACGGAGAATTGTACACCCGGAAGTAAGTATTCTCCTTACTGTCGATTGATTTAACAGTTATATCTCCACTACTCATCAACTCAAAAACACCAGATTGTCTTTGTTAATTAAACGACATTGATAGGTTTAAATTGTGTACAATGCTTTTGTGTTTTCCCCCTTCAATTCTGAGAAACAACTTGTTTTCTCTGAAATGTGGAGCGCCAAAGAGATTACACTACCCACAATCCCCAGCTATTGTTGTGACGACGCCTGTCCGCTTTGCGACAAACCCCGTGATTAATCTTCAAGCTCTGGGATTGGATGTTGGAGTGGCAGTGCGCCAAATTACGCCGAGCGTCAAGCTCTTTGAAATGGAACGAAACCACG
>NW_011350933.1:0-12004 GCF_000735185.1 Notothenia coriiceps
ATACAGGGGCGCTGCCAGGGATTTTGGGCCCCATGAAAAGATATCACATTGGTTACTTAAACATTTTTTTCTTAATGTTCTAAAATTGTTTGGGCCCCTGTCAGTCACGGGCCCTTGAAATCGTCAAGATTATATATATTAAGAAAAATATGTTGGTTTATTTAAGATATTTTAGCTTTAAACGGGGTTTTTCGTTGGTTCTTTCTTTTTTGGTTACTGTGATGTTCTACAGTACATTGTTGGTTACTGTGATGTTCTACAGTACATTGTTGGTTACCGTGATCTTCTACAATACATTGTTGGTTACTGTGATGTTCTACAGTATGTTGTTGGTTACTGTGATCTTCTACAGTACATTGTTGGTTACTGTGATCATCTAGTACATTGTTGGTTACGGTGATCTTCTACAGCAGGGGTTCCCAAAGTGGGGCTCGCGAGACCCCGAGTGGGGGTCGCGAGATGATTACAAAATAAAAATGGAAAATTAAAAAAAAAGAATTTTAAAATAATGATAATGACGTTTGCATAGACATTTTTTTCTTAGACAATCCACTAGCGCAGTGTTTCTCAAACTATATATTTTTTTCTGAAATGTATTCACTAGTTATAAAGCGGTATATATTGCACATGAGTGATAGTGCGCAACATAGACTTTGTAGTAGTCTTTGTTGTTATAAAGAATATATAGTTAGAAGTTGTGACAAATCAGTGTTGGACAGATACTTTTTATACAAGTGCTGTACCTTACATGGATTTTTATTTTCCTGCTAGAAATACAAATATTTATATTCTCTGGTGGTACTACTTTTCCCAAAGTATATAACTGAGTACCTTCTCCACCACTGTGATTAGGCAATCCCTCTCATAGAACAGCAACAAATCCTACGTGTATTCCACTGACTGCATATGACTTAATGTACACATGTGAGCACGTGTGCATAAATCCATCCTGCACATGTATGCAGCAGTGTGTTTGAATATGGTCTCATGGGTGTACTGTACATGTATAATGTGATTGCGTGTGAGCGTGCATTGAATGGGAGGAGAAATTAGGAAAAGATTGCATAAACCAAACACATCATTTCACCCTGCTGCCCGCTCCCAAAGTGGCCCAATCGCAGGAAATGGGTGTAAAGGAATGACTCAGCTTCACATTGACCTCCACCACCCCTCAACTCCCTAACGCCCCCACCCTCTCCTTCAGGGCGGCTTTAATTAGAAAAGCAACTCGTTTGTTTTTCTTCGTCTCAACACCCAGTCTGCCCCCTCTCTCCGTCTCTGCCTCTTAAAACGAGCGCATCCCAAATTTGCCGATGACTCATAGCTTTCTCCTCCACCCATCGCTGTCGTGCACCCTCGCTCTTGCTCAATTGGCCTAGATTCCGCATTTGGTGTTGGGGTGGAAGAAAAAAAACAGCTGTCACACAGATGTATGTATCATACCTGCTCAGGTGTGTCGGATCAGTAGAACACTCGAAGCTCCAACTTTGATACCGTCATGCTGAAACGTTTACGTTTTCACCCGGGCTCAGTTGCTCAAGACCAACACAGTAACACACACTCATGCGCTGGGCTCATGCACGTACACAAATACTCAACTGCTTCAAAGGATGCAGTGTCATAAACAGAGGGACTGAGAAGGAGGAATGTGTTGTTCATTGGGGAATTCAGAGCCAGTGGGGAGAGGAAGGAGGGGTGGGGGCACACTGACCTAATGTCCCTCGGAGTAGAGGCAATGGAGGAACAGGCTTATTCTCTGCTGTCATAACCCTTGTACGTCCATCAGTACAGCTGAGAGCCCCACTGACACAGGACATCATGGCTAATCCAAAACAGACCCTATACCAAGCTAGCAACCCCCTTACCTCCCATGTATCCAATAAGGGGAGTTACCATGCGATGCAGACAATGTGTGTGAATGTGTGTGAAAGTGCGTGTGTGTGTGTGTGTGTGTGTGTGTGTGTGTGTGTGTGTGTGTGTGTGTGTGTGTGTGTGTGTGTGTGTGTGTTAGTGTGCATTCACAGAGCAGGAGGATGATATTTCTTCCCGCTGTGTCAGTTTAACCCAATGTGTGTGATTTGGAAGTGCCCTGAGGTCCTCTTCAGCTGGCTTTTTAAAAATTCCCAAAGTTCCCCAAAATAAAATAGGCGAAGCAGCTTTTGTGAACAGACTACAACTATACATCAGAGAGGCCAACTCAGTGGACAGCTGAAGACACATCTTTTAGATTAGCTTTTATTAGCGACACCCCCCTTTTAACTGATCTTCAATTGGACCGCTCAGACATGTGTAACACGATATAACACAGCACAGGAAAGGGAAAACCCCAAAAAGCATAAAAGGGCCTCTTTAACAAACCTAGTTTCCAGAAAACCAGAAACCTTTTAATAAAAAAAACATTTAGTTACACACTAGGGCAGTAAAGGCTAGCGAGGTTCTGCTAAAGAAAGTTATTGGGACCCTCAAACCTCACTAATTCTCCCCCCCCTCCCACTGTCACCATCACCCTTGGGGGATGTGAGAATAAACTGCTATTTAGGATATGCCTCTCCCCTGGGTGTAATCTCAACAGGGCCAATGTTGTCTTTTTATTACCAGGGACCTTGGTAGCTGTTTATGAGGGTATATGTGTCCCCTTGTGTCCATGGAAAGGGAAAGGGAGAGAGTAACAGAGAGAAAAGATAGAGACGCAATCAGAAAATAGGAAACGGAGCGGGGGGCGGGCCTGTGAGACGGAGCCTGTCCAGATATACATTTAGTACCTTTCCTTATTTAGGAAGATGTTTCTTACTTACTTACTGAGCAAATGAGTCAGGGCATGTTTTATAACCACACTCACATGGTTCATCATACTTTCCCTTTGTAGTTTTCACTTTGAAGAGTTTTTCTCTTTCTTCCTCGGCGTACGAGGCTAAGATGTTAGCTACTGGTTATGTGCATGACAAAAGAACATAGCCAGCATTTGGAGAAAAGGATTTGAGAGACTCTCATTTGTGAAAATGTTGTTGTTAATGCTAAAACACTTAAGCTAAATGGAGAAGAAGTGTGTGGTCTATTATTCTCTGTTCATTCAGTCCCACATCTGCTTTCTCCCCTATTACCTGCCTTGATTGGTACAGGTGGTAACTCCACACGGCCAGGGGGGCTTCAAAGCGCTGGCAGGGGCTAAAGATGAGAGAGGACAAGTGAGAGAAAGGAAGAGACAGAGCAAGAGATATGGTCGGCTGACTCAGACTGTGATAACCATCTCGGCTTAAACTGCAGGTGTGAAGGGGGAGGCACGGCGGTAAAGGTGAGACAGGTGGAGTGGGGGGGGAACCTGTCAACTCACCGTTGACCTTTTTTGCACATTCAGCAGTTCAGCCTCCACACAAAACTTCTCAATAATCAATTAATGTGTAGACACTGCTACACATTTCCAAAGCCAAGGTAATAAGGTGTGTGTGTGTTACAGTTCTTATATTTCTATCTTTGTGGGGACCAATCCAAAGTGAGGACATTATTTTTATCCGGTCCCCACTCCTCAAAAAGGTGTGTATGTGTGTGTGTAAATATTCATGGTAGGAAATATATGCATTATAGTAATAAAAAGCGTAATGAAATAAAAAAACAACATCAATGAAAACAATGAAGACAGCATTTGAACCAAAATATATATTGCCAAACAATGACATGTAGTAAAACGTAATCGTTTTTTGTAAGGATAATTAATAAGATAGGAAAACAAATGTAGTGAAATTACTCAGTCTTCATAAACATTCAAATGAAAAACGACTCAGCAATCAAAATAAATAAACATTTGATAATAATAATAATCAGAGCAGAGTTTTAACAGAGAGTAGGAAGCCATGTTTGTCGATGTGTGAGTATTTGTGTGTGCATGCACAGAATCAGCACCTGGAGCAACAATGGCTGTGAGCAGCTGTGTGTTTGTGGAGCAGCAGCAGGACACCACAGTGTGTTATTAAGGTCGCAGTCAGCTCTGTCTGAGCCCACAGGAATTACACCAGGTCGCTTCAGAGATCTACTTTTAATAAACAGTTGGCGCAAAACATCAGTGGGCATATAATTGCAAATGTCATATGTGTTGTAATAAGACAGAACCCAAAATAGCATTTCAAGACGGGCGGCGTGGCTGATCCACTTAGATTGTAGCATGTGCATGTTTTACGCAGCCTAACATGAAACAGAGCTTTTACAGATAAAAAAGCATGTGCATGCAATTAAAGGGTGATTTATAACACAATTGACTTATTTGCTCTGAGGAAGTGCAACAACAGAGCAATTTTCGTATTACTCATGAAGTCATATAAACTCTGCACGTGGATTGCATTAACAGTAGGGGAACACCTGCTTGACCCTGAAATGCTGCAGGCACCTGTCTTCACTTTTTCTCTCTCGTGTAACACTCGGTAAGGAAGATTCAAGTGCCTTTTTTCTTTGGATGCAGCATTTTTTAGGAAGTGCTTCAGTATGTAGCAGGAGGTGTCAGCAGCTTGCTTCAGTCCCATAAAAGCCAGAGGGCTCGAGAGGAAGCAGCTGCCGAGAAATGAACATTGGTTTGAAGGACAAGCCTACTTGAGTTTGACTTCCCTCTGGGACTGTTCCATTAACATCCTGATAGATTTATGAGCCTCTTCTTACTCTTTGTTTGGTCATTACAGGGAAAGTAAAGCAGGTGGAAGTGCTGGCATTTTTAGAAACATTTTAATGATCTTGTCTCCTCCAACACAACTCATGTTTAACTTGTTTGGGATTAGGTAATGATCTTACTTTCTTGCAGAAAAAAAACCTTTTAACATTCCAATTACATCTGCTCTGCCAAGATAAAACAGTACGTACTGTGCGTCGGCACCATTAAAAATCAAGACCTGGCAAGGGATCTGTGTGGACCACGTTGAGAGGTGAGATAAAAAGAGATTCAATTATGTTGATCATGTTTCATTTTTACTTTGTTTATCCTCCTTTAGAGAGCTCTTTCCAAACAAGGGATCTCTGTGTTGAAGATTCTTGCACTTTGCAGAAGAACACTGGGTAACATGACCAGCTTTGGAACAAGATAGCACAGATCACTGTCGCTTTGTTTGCAGCATCCCCCACACCCCTCGGGAGCACAAATCTTATGTAAGGTATTTGACGTGTTGTGCTGGAGCCGCGGCTGTGTGTCAGTGGGTTCAGTGTTTTCATGTGCATGTGTACAGTATGTGTGTTTAATTTTCCATGTAGTCACTGCCCTTAAGTCTGGGACTTACCAACGGGTCTGGACCTGCTTTCCTCACTCCCAATTCAGCCTCGTGGGCTGCCAGTAATCCCTTGAGTACTGAGGGAGAGGGGTGGGGCTGGCAGGGTGGGGGTGGACGAGGTGCCTCGAAGATAGTTAAAGAGATGTTGGTATGGTGTGCATCCCTACATGTAAAAGCAGTGCCAAGAACGGGGCTTTGCGTCCGGGAATTGGAGCGCTGCCTCAGGTGCTGCTCTTCTTCAGTCAGTCCACAGCCGTCCAGAGTAAACACACATCCACTGCTGCCCAGAAATAGACCACACGCACCTGGCATTCACCAAGCTTTTCCACTGGTAGATCTGACATTGGACAGTCATAAGCGCACAACCTGGTTTTATAGAATTTGCTGAAAGAAACATAATATTTGTTCTGTGCATGCTGTATGTCCCCACCAGCAAAGGAAATACACGAGAGATGTTTAAGTAGCTGAAAAGTTGTGGGATTTGTTTAAGTCACAAAGCAAAACATCCCAAACACTGACAAGATGAAACATTTCATTCATGTTCCCTCATGATGATGAAGACCAGAATGCATGTCTAAATGTTATCGGTTTACACACACTTCACAACACAGCTCTCTGACGAGTGATACATTGCATGTGGTTTTATTCTTCTTGGAAAAAATATTCCACCCTAACGTGATAATTTAACAACAATGTTTATTTAAAATTGTTAAAATATTTACAAATACAAATTTCAAATGGTAAGTGCACTACAAGAAGAGTATTTTTTTGAAGTGTAAAACAAGCTGAATTCGTTCTTGAGTTGTGCGAAAAGCATCACACTACAGATTAAATGAAAAAGAACTGTCCTGGAATAAAAGGCATACATTGCCTCTTATTATAACTTACTATGGCGTTATAAAAAACAAAAACAAATCTCTGTATTGAGTCTGTATGGCTTCCCTAAAACCAACACCACAACCACAGCCCCTGACCCTCACCATCTAAAGACAACAAGCTGGCTGTAAATCCTGAGAGAGAAAAACAAGGTGTCATCACTCTTACAACCACTGATATTACTCATGGCTCTGACAGCACGGGAGGCTTCATGAGGACAGACTGACATTTAACTATGTATTAAAAAAGCATTTTACAAATCACGTGGGCTGTAGAAAAGTAAAACTGAAGAACGGTTGTCGTGAAAGACTTCTCTGTTTGCTGATGAATCCAGATTCTTGGTTGGAGGGAGTTCCCAGGCTGGACTGTCTGTTCACCTTTACGGTTCTCCAAAAACACCTGGGGCATTGTTTTCCAGGAAAACCCCAGCACCTGGGATTTAGCACCTTAAACTGAGACCCCATTAGGAAGATTATATGGAAATAACCACTTATCCCAGACAATCATCAAGGTCATTTTGGTCCTCGTATCCTTTGGAATTCTTCCTTCTTGTTTTTATAAAAATCCTTTAAATCTGTCCAACTTTTACACATGTATATCACTTCTTTAAAGATCTGTCCCTCCAACAAATAAATTAATTCATTTTAAGACAGATATTTCAACTACTGCAAGGAAAAAGTATATACACATAGAAAAGAATATGGATAAAAGGAGTCCATGGTTTGTGCGTTCAACATGACAATGGTGGCTCTCAGGAAAAAGGTTGGACCACAAAGATCCTGAAGACTTTACATTTGTTGTTCTCCATGTCCTCATTATTCTGCTCCTTATTCACCTCATTGTTTCCGTTGCATGCCCCTCTCTGTGGCCTCAAACACATCTCGGTTTATGTTCGAAAGGATGCGGAGCAGTGTGCCATGTCATATTTTTTAGCTACACTTGCAGGACTTCACAACCATGTTGGACAGCTGCTCCACCTGAAAGTGAAAATCAACAGCAATGGGTTAACTCATTGGCAAGTGTGGCTTTCACATGAAATGTTCGGTAAATACTTCAGAATGGAGGCTACATGGCTGCGGTATGGATACCTTGTGTTGCCTGCCCACGTAATAGAGGATTGGCAGTGGCTCCAGGGCCTGGGGAACGCAGCAGGGCTGAGCAGAGGCTCCTGGGTTGTGATGCTTGTACAGGGCCAAAATCTGCAAACAATTATAACAAGGGAAGGACATGAGAACAGCTGAATGGTTACAGCGCATACCACATAACCGCAACCCTTTCCATTCCAGGACCTATGTTTTGCGTGTCATACTGGGTTTCCATTCTCTTTCTATTTTTATTCCGTCTCTGCCAAATAAAGGCAGAATGCCAAAGAATGATCCTCAAAAAGTGATCTCAGCTCAGTATTTCATAATCCCACAATGCATTTGTAGTAAAAACTGATTGTTACAAGCTTAAGTTACCAGAGTGTTTATGTTAAAATATTGGTATTGGCAACAAAATGTTGAATGGGAAGTATTGTAAATGAAAACATTTCACATTGATGTCATAGTAATCCGTCTCGTATGTGCTTTATTATTAGAAATGGGCGTGTAAAAAATTATTTATGTCATTAACAATTACAATGATATATATTTGTTTACGTTTTGTATTGTATAATCTTTCAAATCTCGAACCACTAAATGTTTGACCAAAATAATTTTTCTGTCTACCAACTAATGGAGGATCGGCTCAGCAGTAATTTTAACCCTCTTTATGAACAGTGACAACACTTCCACAATCCTGATGTGTGAATCAAAGCAGCCCTTGAGAAGCCATAAACGGAAAAACATTAAGTTCTAAGAATTATTGCGTCTGAGCTGCCGAACCTTAACTCTGCTGTGCCTTAATTTAGCCATGGAATCAGAAATAGATAGTCCACTACTTTGAGGTGTATACCTGAGAATATTTGTTTTCAGCATTCCAGATGTAGGTGCAGGACCCCATGCAGTAGTTAGCATTGTAGCCCGTCGGCTTATGAATCCACTTCCAGCCTAGATCTTTCCTGAAGTCGATGTACAAGCTTCGCACGCAGCAGGTCTCCGTAGTACTGCGTAAAGAGAAAACAGGGAAACTTTTTTGATGAGAAAGCATAGCAGTTTTCAGTTGTTGCTGAAAAGTTGCTGTGGCAGGGAAATCTTCAAAATCCATTAGTTTTTAAAAATTACGATTTAATATAAGATTGCTCTCATCCCATCAGTGTACACTTTGCAGGCACATAATGAGAGGTCTATCCCACACTAAGTTAGGGTTTAGTGTCCAATAAAGGGCAGCAAATCTAATCAAAAGTGTAAAATACAATGTGCTCAAGTGCAGCTGGGGTTCAGTAAACGAGTAGTTTGCAGGTGGAGTCTGGACCCCAGTTGCTCCTAAAAGCCAGACAGTGTGTGTGGACAGCCTGGTCTCATAAAAACAACATTCTTGTACAACAAAAATGCGTTTTCAATAACGTTTCAAGGCAAACCTATTTTCTCCCAGATGACGCTTTGTTTTTGATTGATGGAGTATGTTTCTAATCAGTGGAAGACGCTGTTGGGGTGAAGTCTGGTTTGATGGATGGATCAAAAATACACAGGACTTTCACCCAGAGTAGGAATATACTAGCCAAACCGTGATCTTTCCCTAAAACCGAACCAAGTACTTCTGATGCGTATTTAATTTGTTTCAAGTCATAACGTTAAACACATGTTAATAACTGTGACTGTAATCCAGAAGAAAATATGTTTCCCTTGAAATGTAATTGAGAATGCAGTTAAATTGCATCGGACCATCATTTGTAGGAGACAGGGTTGGTGTAGATAGATTAAGTACTGAGGCCTACTGGGGTTCAGAAGCGCTGTACAAATACAGTCTATTTACCACACAGCTTTGAGTTGTGCTTTCACCTGTCCCAACGTGTTAAAACCAAGCCCCCAGGAAGTGCTCCGGACGTTGAAGCAAATCTTTGTAGTGGCCAAACGGTGGTACTACGACTTGTGTGTTAGTCTGTGACATCATTGGGCCCAAAAATACTTTTTCCCATTGACTTACATTGAGTAAGAGACGTCTGTTAATCAGCGGGTAATATATTAAAACAAAATCAACCAAGTGACCGCTTTTATAGCCCTTTAATAAGTCATTAGGGTCTAAAAGTTTTCTCTCTACATTCATTTGACGTAGCCGAGAGCGGAAGATTGGAGGCGGGGCTTGAAGGGAAAGCTAAACTTTGCACGCTCAATGAGCCCAGGTACGGGTACTTTTGCTCTCAAGAGTCCATGTGCCACTGAGCAACTTCCATAGGTAAGAAAGGGGTCCCGCCTCCAACACTGTATCCAGTTCTCTTCATACATCCATGGTTAAATCTCACAATGGGTAGCAAAGCCTGTTTCAGCTTCAAACATGTTATTGAAATAAATGACAACAGAAAAATTTGCTATCTGCAGGATTGCTTACGCTGTACAGATATCTTTGGTGTCCGTGGAGCGTTTTCGGCGCGAGGTGAGGTGGCTGCTGCTGTTCTGAGGGATGGACATGGTCAGGATGTAGGGTGGTTGCTTTGTCAACAGTTGCATAGTTGATTTGTCTCCCCTACTGTTGTCAATACCGGAGATTTTAAAACCAAAGACTTCGGAATTGTTCAGGCCGCATTCACAGAACAGCCGAAGTTCGAAGCCCTGCTCATCGTCTGGTGAGACAGAACAGTTACAGCTATTCAAAACTTTATTGGTTAAGGTAGACATCATCTTTAGTATCTGCAGACAGGTGGAACTAAAGAAATGAACAGGCGTCATATCAAGTGTAAATAAAGTTATTTTTTCTCACCAGTCCCTTTGAGCCATGTATGCAGGCTCTCAGTGACATCAAAGGACATCCACTTGTCTTTCCAGTGATTGGAGACGAAGCGGGAGACGAGGTGGCGACGCGCTTCCCCCAGACCCTGGTACAGCTCCACCCGCTGCTCCTTTTCTATGCTGGTGCTCTTGATGAGTATCCGTAGCTCCGCACTGGTCAGCAGGCGATAATCCCCCACACTTTTACGTATCTCCGACAAGTTGAAGATCATCTGGATCATTTTTTTTGTTCCTGTCCCTGTGTCATTTTTTTCTGTGGGATTTAAAACAGTAACTGATGACGAGATTCAAAAAACAAGAAGGAATCTTATCACCAATAATGACTTTGGATGCATAAAAACATAACATGCCATGTTTAAAGGCGGAATATAAAAGGCACTGTATGTGTTACTGGCTTTCAGAAAGGTAACTATTTTGAAATGTAATTAAACATTTTAAAACTGCGTCTTTTTATGGAGGAGAATATATAATTGGCTCGTTGTCAGCAGATAAATATTAAACATTTGAATCTGATATTAAGGCACAGACAGGTATATATGTGTTGTTTCCATTCTTTCATTATCCTTTGCTGCCTAATTTACGAGAGATGGTGGAGATCTGACATGTTATTCTTATATTCAGTGGTGGAAAGTAACATTAACTCAAGTACTGTACTTAAGTACACATTTGAGGTACTCTGAGTACTCTGAGTTTACCCAAGTATTTTCATTTTATACTTCTACTCTACAACACTTTGGAGGCAAACTTTGTACTTTTTACCCCACAATATTTATTTTAAAGATGTATTCACCAGTTATTTTTAGGGCTGTCAAGTTAACGCGTTAATAACGCAAAAAAAAATGAACGCCACTAATTATTTTAACGCGATTAACGCATGTGTATTTGTTGTCCTCGGCCGCCCCGTAGTTTTCAGAGCGCATCGAGTTTAAAATACCGTCTACAAGCTGATGATGACAGCCCCGCTCCTGCCGTCCGCTTGCGGCAGACCACATTTCCACGCTCACCGGCAGGCACCGACTGGCCAACGGGAGGACCGGGAGGGCGTGTGTATGTGTGGCGCGAGAGAGCGAGGCACACCTTACGTGTATTGCTGTTGTTAGCATCTGGTGCTAGCTAGCTGCGCTAACGGATATAAGGAACTGTTTCAATGAAAACAGAGGAGCGACATTTCGCNTGGCTCGAGCGAGCGAGAGAGAGAGAACGCGCACACCTTACGTGTATTATTTTTTTTGTTAGCATCTGGTGCTAGCTAGCTGCGCTAACGGATATAAGGAACTGTTTCAATGAAAACAGAGGAGCGACATTTCGCTGACAACTGCGCCGACCACTTGACTTTATGCAGACAGCCAGACAGTGGGCGACATTGTGCGAAAAGTCAGCAGACTCAGCTCGGATAGTGCAACATGATTGCAGCGTCCAGGCAGCTCCCGTTCGAGCATATGCCTTGAGTTGCACATAGCTCCAACGATCCATCACACACGCACGCACGCACGCACTTGTTATTGTACACACACATACACAAACACACTTTGTAGTGTATTATTGTATTGTAGGTTCCAGGTTGAATTGAGGCGAATATTTGTAATGTTCAGAGGTGTGTTGTGTTTAATATTCATGAGAATATTTCTCATTATCAGTGTGCGAAAAAGTACACGTCCCACCGTCCGGGACGTGTTATTTACAATATCGGACAAGTAGATCTGCGCTGGATCTTTCAATTGACTTGTCCAGCGGACAAGTGACGTTTTTCGCCCTGATTTATTGTCAAATTATTGATAAATTCATTTTACAAAAGGCAGAACTCATTCGCAAATTGTACGTGTCCGCCATTGCTCGTTTAGAAATGTTAGTTTCGGTTCTGCTTGTCGATTCCTAAGGAAATGCATCTCGCCGCTTTCTGTACAGTTATACGGGGCGGGGCGGGAAGTGAAGCACAGTGGCAGGGTTGGGAAGCAAAACTCGGTTCCGAGTAGGAACAAATAACAATTGTCCGGTCCCGGGATTAATAAGAGTTGTGAG
>NW_011350934.1:0-2803 GCF_000735185.1 Notothenia coriiceps
TTAAATACAGTATTTATCCACATTCATGGTAATATTTCTGTATTCAACAAAAAAAAAAAAAAAGTCTTCATATTAATAATAATAATAAATCATATGTGTCCGAAAGGGAGCAGGAGGAAGCAAATGCTTATTAATTCCACCCCTTACTTGATCAATGATTGTCCTTTAAATCATTATGCAAGTTATTCCTACATACATTTACATTTATACATACATATACAATAATTTCTCATCTTCAATCACCTTTCTTCATTCTCATATTTTTCCAAAAAAGTGTTTCTGTACATCCTGTTAAACTGAATGATGCTTGTGCTTTGTTTGAACTCCTGCTCCAAACCATTCCGTAAAATCACCCCACAGATTGTTCTACTCATACTTCTCAGAGTTGTTCTGACCTTGAGTTGTTTCAAATGTAGATTTCCTCTCAAATGATACCCCCCCTCTCTGTCTACGAACAATGTTTTTAATTTCCTGGGTAGTAGATTATGTCTTGCTCTGTGCATGAATTGAGCCGTTTTAAATTTAACCAGATCAGTGAACTTCAATATGTGTGACTTCAAAAATAATACATTAGTGTGTTCAAGATATCCAACATTATTGATAACTCTTATAGCCCTTTTTTGTAATGTGCATAACGGCTGTAGGTTGGTTTCGTGTTTCCCCAAATCTCCACACAGTAAATCAGATATGGCAATATTAGTGTGTTATATAGAGTATACGATGAGTTGTGGTCCAGAAGACATCAATTCTTAAGTCTGGATCGAAAACTAGTAGCAAAACTGGCATTCGATTTCGGATGAGTTGTGTTTACTTGTGATTTGACAGTTCCTGATTTATAGATGAACATATAAGACTAGTTTGTACAGGAAGGCAACACAACTCATCATTTGTATTGGAAAAGTTGAAACGATCACACTAGTACAAGGTCAAGTTGTCCTACGCACTTTTTAGGACTAATCCTCCATGTTGGCTCAAAAGATGAAATGGAAGTGGAGATTTTACTTATCTGACAAACACGTTTAGTAGCAGTTCCAGTTGTCATGGCATTTAATTGTTCCCTTTTTTTCTCTTTTTGCAATTCGAGGACATCTCATCCAAGTTGAGATCATGTTTTAAGAATCCATGCTGTTTTGCTGCAGAATTTCCAATGATTTTCTGACTTGATTTTTAAGATATAAGGGAAGTCAAACTCTCTACAGTACGTCATAATTACATGGTCAGCATTTTATACCCCCAAAGGCCATGAAAGCAAACTAGATTAAGCCTAGATAATAAAACCATCAGCATCAATTGATAAAACCATCCTTAACCAAGTGAAAGGCACTTCCTGTACAGTAACAATTACCTGAGTGTTGTGTATTCTCTGCTGGCCTTGCAGTCTCAGTTTTTTTCCTCTGGGATTTCCATATTAAATTATCTTGAGCTGCATTGTGTTGTATTGTATCTATCATATTTCCATGGACCCATCCATCCATCCATGCAGACAGTGGGGCCCTCGGCTTGTCATTCCTGCTGGTTAATTAAGCTAAATTGTGATTGATGGACTCTCCGGTGAATAGCTGTGTTGTCCCACTGCTGACCTGCCTGTGGAGATCAACCCAGCTGCCAATCACAGCACACAATAGTCTCCTAAACACCGGCTGGGACATGATGATAATATATAGATAGATGGATGGATAGATAGATAGATGGATGGAAAGATGGATGGATAGATACATAGATGGATGGATAGATACATAGATGGATAGATGGATGGATAGATACATAGATGGATGGATAGATACATAGATGGATGGATAGATACATAGATGGATGGATGGATGGATGGATGGATGGATGGATAGATAGATGGATGGATGGATAGATAGATGGATGGATGGATGGATATGATGGATGGATGGATAGATACATAGATGGATGGATGATGGATGGATGGATAGATACATAGATGGATAGATAGATGGATGGATGGATAGATACATAGATGGATAGATACATAGATGGATAGATGGATGGATGGATGGATAGATGGATACATAGATGGATACATAGATGGATACATAGATGGATAGATAGATGGATGGATGGATGGATGGATAGATGGATAGATACATAGATGGATAGATAGATACATAGATGGATAGATGGATGGATAGATGGATGGATGGATGGATGGATGGATAGATACATAGATGGATAGATGGATAGATGGATGGATAGATGGATACATAGATGGATGGATGGATAGATACATAGATGGATAGATAGATGGATGGATACATAGATGGATAGATAGATGGATGGATGGATAGATACATAGATGGATAGATAGGATGGATGGATGGATAGATGGATGGATGGATGGATAGATACATAGATGGATAGATGGATAGATGGATGGATACATGGGAGGGATAGATGGATACATAGATGGATAGATATATACATAGATACGTAGAACATATATGATAGGATGATGAATAGATAATAGATATATGATGGATGGATTGATAAGTACTTTATTGGTCCCAATTTGGGAAATGTTGTGTTGCAGCAGCATACAAAACAAGGCAATAAGAGAAATTAAGACACATAAATAAACAGTCCAAAGTATTTCTGAAATAAAATAGCATTAAATAGATGCATAGATGGATAGATGGATGGATACATAGATGCATAGATGGATAGATAGATGGATGGATGGATGGATGGATACATAGATGGATAGATATATATATAGATACGTAGATACATATATGGATGGACAGATGGATGGATGGATAGATAGATAGATAGATAGATA
>NW_011350934.1:3062-9143 GCF_000735185.1 Notothenia coriiceps
CAGGTATATATTTCACAGTTAGAGTGAAACATCGGAGGGTCTGAGTGTCCTTACAGGTTGGTATGAGGAGGCCTCGTTCAACCCCCCCCTTCTTCCTGCGTTTCTTCAGGGATGCAGGGATTGGGGTTTTGATGAAGGGACCATGTTGAAAAGGGACCTGTCTTCTCAGATTTCCTGCCTGGTGGCCAATACCCCTGCNGCATGCGTTAAAGATACTAAATCAAACCATTTACAGAATCCACCTCCTGTAACACTTCTGAAGATACAGCAGCCAGGTATATATTTCACAGTTAGAGTGAAACATCGGAGGGTCTGAGTGTCCTTACAGGTTGGTATGAGGAGGCCTCGTTCAAGGGATGCAGGGATTGGGGTTTTGATGAAGGGACCATGTTGAAAAGGGACCCGTCTTCTCAGATTTCCTGCCTGGTGGCCAATACCCCTGCTTATGGGAGGCAGTGCTTGATGAGGAATAGATGAGAGAGAGGAGGGGTGAGTGATAGATGAGAGAAAGACGGTGGGGGAGGAGGGACACTTGAGACGTGGTCATGGCAGAATTGTGAGGCCAAACAAGTCTCTGCTCTCCTGATTGCCTCTCCATGCCAGGCAATCTTCAAAAGGAATCTCCTAATGCAATGTGGGCCAGCTTATTTTTGTTTCCATCTCTTCTCCTCTCTTACTGTTTCTTTTCCTTCCTGCTTTTCATGTGTTCTGCGGTCCTCCCACACATCGCAGCATCTGTGGGGAGAAGATATCCGGCTCTCCAATACGTGGGAAGCTTCTCAAGCAGCACCCGTGCTTAATGCTATTTGCTTGGGAAGCTAATGATGTTTGTTTCAATATAGTTATTAACACCTATGGATTTGATGTTACTACACAACGGCAGTAGGGGAGTTTACAAGTTAAGCTGTTTCAGAGTTGTTCTGTCAAGCGTGTTATTATCTCTCCGAGTAATAATGATCGTCTGAAGGCGCACTAGACATACTGTAGGCGTGTTTTTAATTACTTTGTATATCTGCACAAGTTCCCAGCATTCCTAGCTCCCAATGCGGGCGCTCTGGGATTGTTTTGTTCCCGCCTACCTCTCGTAGAGTTTCCAAGGACGCCATGGGAATACACAAAGGACGGCTCAATAATTAAAGAAGCCCGTCGAATCTTTACTCAGATTTGTTTACTGGCACTTCAGGTGAAGTAAGTTCCTCCCAGTCCTTCTTCCTTTGAAAAACAGAGAATATTTTTGGATAGACTTCACTGCCCTACCTGCAAATATACTGTCTTTGTTTTCCTGTTTGGGTTCACGCTCACTCCCTGCACATATCACTTGTTTTTGTGGCTAATTGGAGCACACTCGTGTTGGTTGGGGCATATTTAAAGGTGGAACAGGATGAAGGGGAGTGCTGGAAGATGCAGACGAGGAAGATTTGTGGGTTGAGTGCCAGCGTTGGCCGTCCTTTCATCTGCCTGCGAAAGCTTCGGGGCTGGAGTCTTAAGAGAGCCTTGTGATCTCGTGCGTTTTCACACAAGCCGGCAGCTTCTTGTTGATGGCGTCTGATTTGTAATGAGCACCAAAGAGACCAAAACACAATCTCCACATCCAGAAAAACAAAGACAGTTAGTGTGTGATATCACATGTTACAAATCAATACAGTTCTTCATTGTTAGTGTATGTTAATCACATATTGGCGTCTCTACACCTCTACCCTGTTAGCTCCTTCAACAGCAGCAGATTAGATTTCTGAGAGCATGCCATATTGGATGTACAGAGTGTATTCCAGCTAGCTGAAGTCTGTATGTTGCTCAGAGAGCCGAGATTACTTTTATTTCACGCTGCTTTTATTCCATCCTGCCGAGTCTGGAGTAGGAATGATAGATGGTCTCGGCACTTGAGAAGAGAGCGAGAGAGAAAGAGAGAAAGAGAGAGAGAGAGCGAGAGAGAGAGAGCGAGAGAGAGAGAGAGAGAGAGAGAGCGAGAGAGAGAGAGAGAGAGCGAGAGAGAGAGAGCGAGAGAGAGAGCAGAGAGAGAGCGAGAGAGAGCGAGAGAGAGCGAGCGAGAGCGAGCGAGAGAGAGAGAGAGAGAGAGAGAGAGAGAGCGAGAGAGAGAGAGAGAGAGAGAGAGAGAGAGAGAGAGAGAGAACACACACACACACACACACACACACACACACACACACACACACACACACACACACACACACACACACACACACACACACACACACACACACACACACACACACACACACACACACACACACACACACACACACAATGCTCAGCTCCTCGGTCAATAAGCAACGAGGAGCTTTTGCTGAAAGGTGGGATGCAGCTCTGGATCTGTTACGGTCGTTCCCCGAGGATTCGGCCTGAGCCACAAATTAATAGAGCCCTCCCACACGATCGGGGGGGTTTCATTTGGAGCCGTCACGCTACATAAAGCCCCGCAGAGATGAGGAGTTCACGAGGTTCCCCCGGTACATCCCGAGAGTCCCAGAGTAACCTGTGTGATTGTAACACCTCCTCCACCTCTGCACCTCCTCCTCGAAACTCCTGGGCAAAGCTCATCCCGGTTCAATTACCACAACTCAGCGTCTCCCTTCAACCTTTCAGAGTCCGTCATGCATATCCTGCCATCTCTGTAATACTACTACTACTACGATGATGTAATACTGAAAGGGTTAATAATTTAACGATTAGATTACTGGGACTTTTTGGCTCCCAGATTAGGGAACAGCTAGAAAACAATGTGATTTACTACTAATAACAACACATGGATACTTTAATTTAAATGACATGTGCAGATAACAGCTACACAAAAACAGAAAGCTTTAAATCAGGGGTGTCAAACTCATGGCCCGGGGGCCAAATCCGGCCCGCGACTTCATTTTCTGTGGCCCGCAAGAGCTTGCAAAGAATATAATACGTTTATTATACGGTTACATGCCACTTTACAGTATATCTATATATGTTCAATCTTTAATTAAATTCTTATTTTAATAGTTATTTATCTTTCTTTTTTTTTGTATCCTTAATTTTATTAATCTTTGCTGTCCTGTTTCTCAATCTTACCCTGTTGCTGTTAAACTACTGAATTTCCCCACGGGGATTAATAAAGGTCCATCTTATCTTATCTTATTTTACAGAAGCATGTTGCCCATATACTACATGTCCCACAATGCATCTCATTTTGTGACATGCACATTATTTGGACTTCTGCTTTCAGACGTAGTTAATTATGAAGTTATTACCCTATCGAATACAAATCCAATGCAGAGGCAATAATATAATATAATACATTATTTTATATATATATTATATATTTATAAAGTTACAACCGGCCCTTTCAGTGCAACCATAATGTGGCCCACGATGAAATTGAGTTTGACACCCCTGCTTTAAATGATACTGAAAGAAAATGAAAACATGTCACATACTTCTAGTTTCTGTTATCTCCCGGTCCTGATTTATTGGCGCACAAATGTTGACATTTCTCCATTTTTTTTTTTCGCCCTCTCGCTCGTTAAAACTTGCAACCGTTTGACGACGGCGTGAAATTCCTTGTGACAAACGTGCCGAGTGCGTCGCCCCTGAGGTCCGCTTCTCTCTTATCCGTATCCCGGCAATGCCTGAGATTAGACGCAGACACTCTCACAGCCGCGTGCCTCGAGCCAGGATTACCACAACGACTAATCACTCAACTCTCCGGACACAACACACTCACGGCTGATTCATATTCTGTCTCAAAGTCTGGCTGAATAAGAACTCAGGACATCTGTTTGTGGCTCAAGTGAAACAATAGCAATAACATTTTTGCACTATGTGCATCTTCTTTTTTATAATTATCCTGCTTACTTGAAGTGAACAGTTATTTTGTGGGTTTCTTTGTAAACTATTGAGTGTTCTTGCGTTTTAATGTGTTTTTTTTTTATACCTCGGGACTGTGGGAAAAGGTATTTCGATCTTTCTGTGTCTACAAACATATTTTAAGATTGACTAGGCTGGAAGTATTTTTGGGAGGTTTTCCCTTTCCTCTAGTTTGTCTTGATAGGTCTGCAAAGGCTAAAACCATGCAGTCCTTGTACAGCATGTGAACATGTCACAGTACATGCACACAATCCAAATATGAACCTGAGAATTAGTCTTATTTAAGGTGTCCAGAAACCATATGATAACCCAGCATGATTATGGAGAGCAGAAGTCTTCATTATTGATTTTATAGTTTGAGTCCAATGTAGCTATACTTCTACTAATACTCATTATCTGTTAGGAAAGAATTTTCAAAACAAAACAAACTCTTAATTAAGAGGAACGATAACCACAAGCATGCATTACCTTTACTCTAATGCTTCAGGGCGGATAATATCAACACCCTTTTACATTTGAGATGATTTTCCACCTTGCACATATTCATACAAGCAAGTTATTCTTAGTTCAGTGACAAAGAAAGTGACATTTCAGTGTTGGCCCTTTGAAGTCATCGCTGTGTTGTTTGCCAGATATTCAGTACACTGTAACTCCCCCTCTGCCGGCTGGCCTTATTGATCTATTGTCTGGGAGTGAAGCAAACTATTTTGCTTTTCTCTTTCACTTTGATCCTCCTCCCTCCAACACTGAGTGTCTGTTAGCTGCTTGAATACTGATCGCTGCTCTCTGCTCCTTCCAGCCGACGCGTTGTCAAGGACTCCCAAGGAAAGGAAATAATCATCTTTTCAAAAAACACCATTATTGCTCGAGTCGAAATGAAGAGAGAAAAGTATGCAGTGTAAAAGCATCGTCGTAGTTTAAGACAAGCTTTCAGTATGTCGTTATATGTCACGTACAAACATGTAGGATATGAGATGTTTGGAAAGCCGATATAACTCTGTTCAAGGTCCTCAAAACGTTAACAATGTGATAGACTGATTTACTACTAATAAAAACACATAGGATGGATGTACTGTTGCCTCAGTGCTCCGGGTGAGGGGTGGTTGGGATGGGGCGGGGTTAAGGGAAAGTGAGTAAGGGTTCTTTTGGGGGGGAAAAAATGAAAATGCTTTAATTGCTGTGATGCACTGTTACACTTTTTTTTTTTACATGTGAATAAAAATATTTTGAAAAAAAAAAAAATCACATAATACTTTAATTGAAATGCAATGGGGTCGAGTTTGTGCAGAAAGGAGCTTCACAAAAGCAGAAAGTGTTTAATGATAATGAAAGAAAATGAAAACAAGGCAAATATTTCTAGTTTTGTCTCCCCTTTATACGATGGCTGTACGTCATATACAAACATGTAGGTTATGAGATGTTTGGAAAGCCGATATAACTCTGTTCAAAGTCCTTTAAAAACACGATACTGTTACCTAACACTACTAACTGGACTTAAACTGCCACTGTGCATTTTACATTGAATCTCAATTTAACAATCCATTCCTTACACAATTAATATATATCCTGTTGTATATGTTGTTACTGTAAATGTGTATTATAACTTGTATATTTTCTACTTGTCTGATGCTATTTGAGATGTTTACAGTTTGGATTGTTTATTTCTAGTCTTTGAATTTCTCTTGCCTTGTGTTATGCTGCAACGCAAACATTTCCAAAATTGGGTTCAAAATACTTCTCCTCTTACTCCCCTGGGTCTCACTGCTTTTATTCCCTCCTTTTAGCACAGCGCTTACGTAACCTCTCTCTTGTACGAGCTGAGAAACAGGAAACAGAAAGAATTCGGTATCCTAAGGTGCACTGCGCCTCTCCGACACAGCCATTTGTTTCGTGGCGAGAAGGCGGTGATGAGTGGAAAGTCTTTGCTGAGATGAAGCGAGACGAGGACGCTGTGTCACTCCAAGGTTGTTTAATGGGACTCTTTTCCCCGTTATAGTGTGTGTGTGTGTGTGTGTGTGTGTGTGTGTGTGTGTGTGTGTGTGTGTGTGTGTGTGTGAATCTGCGGCCCCTGGTTGCCAGTACATACATGATGTGGCCCCCACCACCATCCCTGCCCGAGAGATAGGCATATGACTGTCACACTGACGCAGGCCTTAGCTGATCTGAACTAATGTCAGAATACTGCTTTGAACCAGTATTCTTCCATCTTGTTGAATGTAACAC
>NW_011350935.1:0-22839 GCF_000735185.1 Notothenia coriiceps
ACTATGTTTGTATATGTACATGTATGCGGAACTGCAGGACGGAGTCCAGAACAAATGTCCTTACGGGGACAATAAAGTATATCGTATCGTATCGTATCGTAACATACAGTGAGTTAAACAACCTACTTAAAATATAGATTAAAGCCATAGCAGACTGGGTCAACAATAACAAACTGGTACTCAACATTGCAAAAACAAAAGCAATGGTGTTCGGATCCAGACATATGTTAAGCAGCAATCCTCAATTAAGCCTGACCCCCAGTGGAACAGGTAATCGAGACTAAGTTGCTTGGCATTGTTCTTGATTCTGGTTTAAAGTGGACAAAGCAAATTGACAGTATCATAACTAAAATGGGAAGGAGCATAGCTGTGACAAGAAAATGTACAAAGTATGTAACACCAACCACTTTGAAACAAGTCATTCAGTCTCTGGTTTTTTCACATCTTAAGTACTGTCCGGTCATATGGTCATCAGCAGCAAAAACACACATACAGAAATTACAAATAGCTCAAAACAAGGCTGCCAGACTAGCCCTCCATTGTTCGAAGCGCACTCATATTGGAGTTATCACTTTTCTCAGAAATGTCCAATTTAGCAAAAAAAACACTGTATTTTTATGATCAAATAGTTTACACAAGAGACGAGCATGACCATAAGACGAGATAAGCTACATCAGGCCATCTACTGGCACCTAAACCCAGGACAAATCTTCTGAAATATTCTGTGACTTGTGAAGCTATAATGGAATGGAACTCATTGCCAAACTACCTCGCTGAAATAGAGTCCAGAGTTCAAGAAGAGATTGAAGGGCCATCTACTAAGGACCATGTACCCTTGTGAACTGTGAACCCTAATTGAATTGTATCTCATGCTTTGTACAGGTAGGTGTCTTGTGCACTCACCCTTGGCTGAGTTTGATATTGATTGATACATATATGCACATATACATATACAAACCTACATACTCACACATACACATAGTCAAACACCTTCCCCATCCCTGTACCTCGAGAAAATAATTTCTCTGTATTTCCTCTTGAACTGGTAAATGTGGATGAGATTGTTGATGATGTTGGTGATGTTGTTTATGTTGTTAATGATGTCAGGACTTATGTCTTGAATGTTGTTGTATTGTTGTTTTGTTTTAAGTGTCGGACCCCAGGAAGAGTAGCTTTTGTCAAGAGCAAAAGCTAATGGGGATCCTAAATAAACATAAACATAAACATACTAACTTCTTTGTCCGACTACTCCACCATGCATAAGTGATTCTCTGACTGTATTGTGTATTGTGTCCTTCAGGGTGTATCATATCCAGCCTGCCACGGGATCTGGGCCAAGTGGGCGCCTCCTCTTGAGAGAAGTCGATTAGCAACAACAGCCTTCTGTGGTAAAGTTTCTAGTCTAATGATATATTTCCCCTAAAAATTCAATATCTGAAATATCTGTAAATGCGGATTTCTATGACCACTGAATATCAATAAAGTAAGCATTTTCAGCACTAAATTGTTATATTATTAAATGAGTAATATGTTGCTTTTCTTTATATTTGATGCCTTTCAGGATCCTATGCAGGGGCGGTGGTGGCAATGCCTTTAGCCGGGATACTGGTTCAATACACCGGGTGGTCTTCAGTATTCTATGTCTATGGTTAGTATCCTTGTATATTTATACATGTGTGCAAGCTGCAGCACTATCAGCTGAGCAAAATATGAATGCAAACCCAAGCAATCTTCATTTCAAATGGAAATATTTCCTATTGGTGTGTTTCCAAAGCTAAAATTAAAGAATGGCTGAGCTTTTATATAAATTAAATGATTTATCTTTCTACATCAAGTATTTGAAATTCAAATCTTAGCACAACATCCTACTGATTCTGAGTTTCAGAGAGCCAGTGAATGTGTATGCTCAGGTTAATGTGTAGAGCTTTTACGTCTGCGTTTGTTCTGATTACATTGCTTATAATCAAAAACCAGTAAGTTGACAACTTTGCTATCATACCTTAACATCAAGCAAGTGCAACAACACAAGACAAAGCCAGCTAGTTAATGTCACTAAACCAGATGCATTGTCTGTTTGCCAACTCAAGTCCTGGCAGCAAAGCTAACTGAGCTAACAGAGCTAGCTGACAGAAGCTACTGTTAGCGTCACTTTAGCAACAAGTGAAGCTTTCTGTCCATCAGGAAACTCAGTAAATCCCACATGGTTGAGGAAGAGCAGCTTGAGGACATGACAGGGACAACCATAACAAATATCCCCATATAATATCATCCAAAGTTACAAAGTGCAACAAAATGGGTTCAAGGCGCAGTGTTCTCCCTTTCTCTGTATCACTTATCTACCCTTTAGCTTCCTAGCTTTTTATCCTCTGTACCCATGTTGGTTTCTTTTGCTTTCTCTCTCTTCCTCTCCCAGGCTGTTTTGGGATATTCTGGTATTTGTTCTGGGTTCTGGTGTCGTATGAGAGTCCTGCAGCCCATCCCACCATCACAACAGAGGAGAGGAAATACATTGAAGATGCAATCGGAGAGTCTGGATCATTCCTTAATCCTCTGCATGTATGGCTCTTTAAAATGTTTACCATTAATGTACCATTGAAAGTCTCTTAGTCCTGCATATTTACACACATACACACTCTCTATATAATATTTACCTTGACTCTATTGTTCTTCAACCATCTTAGTCAAAAGTTAAACAGTGCATCCCAGTAATATCTTATTCCTTTTTCTGGCAGAAATTTAAAACCCCATGGAAAGCCTTCTTCACCTCCATGCCAGTCTACGCTATTATTGTGGCCAACTTCTGCAGGAGCTGGACCTTCTACCTGCTACTCATCAGCCAGCCCGCCTACTTTGAGGAAGTCTTTGGCTTTGAGATCAGCAAGGTGAGACTATATCATCCATAAACCTATAAAATACTTTCTTTACAGAAGCAGTTTTTGTTCTATATTTTGCTTTCAAACACGTTTTATAAACACAATTGGAATATGCCCAAAGCAACTGTCAATGGAGGGTTTATGTGTTAAGGCTTTGCTCAAAGGCACTGGAGGGAAATGTTGGTATATTTCAACCTGATCATGTTTGGCCTATGGGTCATAATAACCTTGAACTAATCATCTCAAGTATTTCAATAGATTTATATAGACAATTAAAGTCTGGCGGATGGCATAACAATGCTAGTGGTGTCTTTAAGTGTATTTTGCTTTAATTTGATAGCAAACAGTGTAGAGGCGATAGGAAAGGCTGGGAGATAAGGGTGACTGTTCGACTGATTATGTCACAATTTACAATTGTTAAGCTCATTTCAAAGGTGCCCCAATCCGCATAAAACTATTATCCAGTTCCATTTGCTATGAAAAATATGCTTAATCCAGTTATCTTAAATGGGAGATGTTCAATCTATTTTAATGTTAGTTAATTGTTTATGATAATGTATAAAAAAAACACTATTCCTGTCACACTGCTCTCACACTTTCTCTCCACCCTTTCCTGGATGGATATCCTCGTGGATTCATCTTCCTATTATACACACATGCATTTCCAAACATTTGGACTACCTATGTTGCAAATGTATTATCTTTTCAATTTACACACGGCATCTATTGCACGTCTGTCCGTCCTGGGAGAGGGATCCCTCCTCTGTTGCTCTCCCTGAGGTTTCTCCCATTTTTCCCTTTAAACTCTGGGTTTTCTCTGGAAGTTTTTCCTTGTACGATGTGAGGGTCTAAGGACAGAGGGTGTCGTATTGTCATACTGATATTCTGTACAAACTGTGAAGTCCACTGAGACAAATGTAACATTTGTGATATTGGGCTATATAAATAAACATTGATTGATTGATTGATTGATTCCTCTCTCAGGTGGGCATGGTGTCAGCTTTGCCCCATCTGGTGATGACAATCATCGTGCCTATTGGAGGCCAGTTGGCGGACTACCTGAGAACCCACAACCTGATGACCACCACCAACGTCAGGAAGCTCATGAACTGTGGAGGTGAGAGTAAAACAGGAACAGGAAAGGGTGATAGTTGTTAAGAACGGGGGAAATAAATATCAAGACAACCCAAAAGCAGTAACTGAATTACACACGAAACAAATAATGTATAAATGATGATGTAATTTCACATTTGCTAAAGTAAAGCAATATAAAGAAAATGAGAGACTAAAGTAAGCAGCATTTGAGATTAGTTCAATCAACATCCTTCTGTTTGATGACATTAAATTATTGCATTATATAGATTTGTATTGATTGGCATAAGTCTCCTCAAATGTAAGGACCTAACATTTAGAAAACATTGTGAGACCTTTTACACAGCAACTGTGCAGCTCTGCCAGTACTAGAATCATATCAATAATTTAGCTCATCCTAAAGGTTGTATCAGTGTTTCAATTGCAAGTGTATAAACACATGTATAATGTGTGTCCATGGTTAATCTCACCTACTACTGGAACCATCAGGATAATATATTTGTTTGCTAATTTATGAATTAATGCTCAAGGACCTCACCATGCTTGTGGTTGTTCCTAAAAAAAATTATTCACTGTTTTATACTTTTTCTTGCTCTTTTTCCTTAGCGCTCTTTAACTACCGGTAATGGTCACAACTGTTAAGCCCCAAGGTCCCCGCCGGCGGGTACTTTACTTTTTATTTTCACGACACTGTGTCTCAGGGGATCTTAATATTTAAGAACCTATTAATGTGTTATACCAGATTAACGGAAATAATCTCAGCTAACTGACGATACAAACAATTTTTACCAAAACAAAACACAAGTCTCATAAGAAGCATCTAAATCACCCCTTAGCGAAAAATGCTAACGGACATTGGCACAGAACTCAAGATAAAAGTACCCTTATTACTTATCGTAGCTGCACATATAAAATATCCGATTAAAGCTGAGGTTCCACAGATTATTTAGGTATATAGTATCATCACTGAGTGATCCGAACTCGCGACAGGAGAACCAAACACAGACATCATAACACGTACCTTTACGGAGCTTTTAGGGAGATCGTCTCACCGTAGCTGTCAATCTGATCAAAAGACGTGTTCAATGGCATTAGAACGAGAAAAAACGCGGCTGAATCGGTTAATCCATAGGTTGATAATGTGTCTGTGTAATAATTTTTTTCATTTATAATCCATAATTCTATTTTTATGTAAAAATCGGAGAGCAAAAATTAGCTGCTAATGGTAGCCACCAGAGTTATCGCAGCTTCCGGTCTTGGCTATGCGGCTGTATAACACACACACGTTACCAAATAAGGACAATGTGGGAGTTCCCCTCGATTCCATTGGCTCTGACGGTTAGAAAGAGATGTCACATGTCAAAATCCAGCAGGGGGAGCCAGAGATATGAAAAATCCACCCAAATGGCCCCAGAAGAGGGTTTTATTTGCTAAATCTGTCTAAAAAGGTCAAATATCACTTGTTTTGCATCAATCTTGATACAGGCTACTTATTATATGTTGTACTTTGGATTCCTAAAGCTTTTAGTCTACTAACCCATCATCCAAGGTTAGTTTTCACTATAAGTACAACATATTTTTTGGACGGACACTATAATTTACAGTTTTTTACCATGTTCAATCGGAATTTTCTTTTCTATAAAAAACATCTATATTGATTCTGACTTTTCTACATCCAACTCACAGGTTTATCATTACTTTGAGAAAAAAGATTATTAATTTAACCCTTTTAGAAAGGAAGATAATTATGGTCATTTGTTCTGGGAATGTCATTTTCGAGCCTGAAACCTGAAAAACAGGCTCGGGGTTTAACAGGTTAATAAAAGGCATCTTTGTCTATTGGCAAGGCAAAACTAAATAGTTGTAGAACAAATGTTGGCCTTTGTCGTGGCGAAAAAATTGCATTCCGAACCCGATATGTTATTAACAACAATAGAGTACATTCAAAAAAGATAGTAGTCACAACACCAGATAAAAAAATACCAACATGTGTTATTTTCACTGCCATCTCAACTGAAAGAGAGCCGGGAGGGAAAACTGAGTGAGATTCAATCATTCTTTGTTGGGGAGGAGACACACCTGGTGGAGATCTGCCCTTTACACTTTTGCTGTGTTTCCATGTTTCAGGTTTTGGGATGGAGGCCACCCTCCTGCTGGTTGTGGGATTTTCTCACACAAAAGCTGTTGCCATTTCGTTCTTGGTCCTCGCTGTGGGTTTCAGTGGATTTGCTATCTCAGGTGAGAGATGTTATAAACAAGTTTGCTGTCCACCAGCCTAAAAATAGTCCTGGCACATAAGCCCTGTAAAAAAAGAAATTACCAAACAACATCATTTTTAAAATTCGCAAACACCAGGGTTGCTATTAGCCCTTTTTTACAGTCTTTATGCTAAGCTAAGCTGCATCTTTTAGCAACATGTTCACTGTACAGAGTGGTACTGACCTCTCAACTTTCAGCAAGGAACCAAATAAGTGTGTTTCAAAACATGTCATGACGATTAAAACGGCAACTGTTATTTTGAGTTGTCACTACATGGACACCATGTGACTGCTTCACTAACATTGTAAGAAATGTATAATATGCTGTTTTGTTCTTTAACCCAGGGTTTAATGTCAATCACTTGGACATCGCCCCTCGATACGCCAGCATACTGATGGGCATCTCAAACGGGGTGGGCACATTATCTGGCATGGTGTGTCCTCTCATTGTGGGAGCCATGACTAAACACAAGGTAAAAAACAATTACTTGTATCAACTTTGAAATGCTGTGACGAAAAAATTCTCACCCATATTCCATGCCTTTCTTTTCAGACACGTGACGAGTGGAAGTATGTCTTCCTTATAGCTTCTGTCGTACATTATGGAGGAGTGATTTTCTATGGTATGACTTGACTCTGAATAAAGTGTTTGGTTAGTTACGTGCAGGAGACCTCGGTCTAAACCTATTGTATTTTTCCCCACTAGGACTCTTTGCATCAGGGGAGAAGCAGCCATGGGCAGACATAGAAGACACCAGTGAGGAAAAGTGTGGTATTATTGATGAGGACGAACTGGCCAATGAAACAGAGGATCTCTACCGGGGAGGCGGGCAGTACGGGGCCATGAGCCAACCAGTCGCTGGTTCCAATGGAGGAGGAGGAGGAGGAGGAGGAGGAGGAGGAGCCGGAGGAGGAGCCGGAGGAGGAGCCGGAGCCGGGTCGGGATGGGTGTCGGACTGGGATAAGTCTGAGGAGTATGTGCAGAAGCCTGGATAGAACTCTTACATGTATGGTGGAGAAGAGGAGAGGGAGCTGACATAGAAGATCCACACGATACACGTTTAAAAAGAAAAGAGGAAGATTGTTTTTTGGAAAGGGATTGTCAGAGAGTCACTGCTATACTGAATGGACCTGCTGTGTGCTTTTGTTAAATATTTACAACTGCACATATCAAAAGTATGCATTTGATTTATTCCATTGTGTGTGTGTGTGTGTGTGTGTGTGTGTGTGTGTGTGTGTGTGTGTGTGTGTGTGTGTGTGTGTGTGTGTGTGTGTGTGTGTGTGTGTGTGTGTGTGTAGATGCATGCAGGTGTTAGAGGGGTTAATGTACGCAAACACATTCAGTATTCATTAGTGAAAACTGGACTCATATATCCCAGACTTCCTTTCTGTTCCTGAGCTCATTGTGATTGGTCAGGAGCTCTGTTTCCAGAACATCACTGACGAGATTCAGTGTGTGTGTTAGTGTGTGTGGCTTGGTTTTCAAACCACTGGCATTGTAGTGTATTTAAATGTGTATGTCACACAGTTACCTTTTTTCGCTGGGAAAGCACCTTAGTTTTTCAACTGTTGAGCTAACAACATTGTCCGACGTACTGAATACAACATTAGATGTCACTCCAGTACAATACTCACACTTTTCAGAAGTCTCTATAACTCCCAAGGCTCTCAGCCTTAATAGACAACATACTGAGCATATGATTAAAAAAAATCAATCCACAAACTAAAAGCTAATGTGTTTTCTAAGAGTGAGGCCCCTTGTGGACAATCTTGTCCAGATGCTGGTGATGCATTATGATATTATGTTCCATAGCATGCATTATTTAAGTGCATGCATGTGGTGAATACTTTCAAACTATTCAATCAAAGAGGAAAAGGGTGCTTAGGTTTTGTATCAGTCTGTGTTTGTTTGTGTAAAGCTGTAAAGCTTCTGTTACAACAGCCTTTCCTTTATGCGTGTGTGCATTTGAATGTGCAAAGGTGTGTGTTTGAGCTTGCATGTAGCATATAGCTGAATCTCACCTGGGTCTGACCCATCTAGGTCACGGCCAGCCAGGCTTATGGGTCACAACACATCAGTAATCATCTGACATTAGTGACTTTCCGTTTTGGTGTGTGTGCGCTCCCATTAGAGAGGTGGCCCAGAATGACAAGTAGAGTGTGATAGTTGCCTAACTCTTACACTGCATTACCAGCGAGGAACAACATGTATTATTACCTGGCATCACAGCATGTGCTGCCTCTGTTTCTGCCTTTTTCTGCGTCTCTGTGGCTGCCTCTCCCCCCTGTATTTAACACTTTGTCTGCTCCTCTCAGTCAGTGTTTCCACTTCTTTAATTCCTACATTTGAGCCATGTTTGATTTGGTGGGTCAGAGCTTTTTAAATTGTCAATGTGTCTGTGTTTGTGTATGTGTGTGTTATTGTGTTGGATGCAGGTGCTGAAACATTGTGCGGTGAGCATGTTTTAATGAGCATAGAAGTGCATTGCCCCGCCATCCCTCTTTTCCTTTTACACACACACAATAGCACTCACACATACAACCATACATACACACAGATTGCTATTTTCAATGTGTGCCGAGAGAGTGGTCGCACACAATTTAATATTAACATGGCTCTAGGTATGGAGCCTCATGGAAACAGATTAGGAAGTATTAAGTTATCAGAGGATGTGTTGAGGTTTGCTATCACACCCATCCATAAAAGCAGCACCTTCTCCATCTTGACGTACTGACTGCTGGGTAATGGAGTGAAGTATTTATTTTTGAGAGGACGCTTACATGCTCAGGAGAATAAATGTGGCACTGTACCAGCTGCACAGCACAACAAACATTAAAGTACATGTGAATGCACATACACAAATACACACACACTCATGCAAGAAAAATGCTGCCCTCTGCGTGCTCACAGTGTTTTATTTTAATTTGAAAAGTAAAATTGCAGACAGCTCTTTTAAATCAAGAACCGTATTCATAATTTATGGAGTTTGCTGTTTCAGCTCTATTTTGTCTAAAAACGTTTGAATGTTGTAAAGAATTCAAATAAGGGTTTAATGGTCAAATAAGTTGGTACGTCAATAAATAAAAAATGGTGTTTTGAGTGAAATGTCTAAAAAGACATGAATGGCTATTCCTGTGAAGAACTTCATTTTTAAGTGTTGTATTGGTGTTTTTAATCAAGTTTGTCTTTGGCTGTTCCAATGGTGTCATCCTCCTTGATGAAATGTGTGGTAGGAGTCAGTGTTGAAAATAAAAAAAGGAATTGATCATGTTTAAACATGCCAACATGTGGAGAATATTCTATGTATAAAGATGTATATGTCAGATTACCTTGTGTATAATTAAATGTAAGCAATTTATTCACTACTTCAGCACAGTCATGTCATCAGGAATATCAGCATGATGACGCATTAAATTAGTGTTTTATACATCATGAGCGCAATGTCAGTTCTCTGTGTTTCTCTCGAGACAGATGGATGCAGGATTATCTCCGTGATTTTAGGCAAAGATTAGATGGGAGAGCAGATGCACTCAGTGGGAGAGTGAGGGAGAAACATCGACGTCACAGACACCGGAAATGAGGATGACGTCCAGAGGGTGGGGCATGATGCCTGCCCTGTGTGTGTGTGTGTGTGTGTGTGTGTGTGTGTGTGTGTGTGTGTGTGTGTGTGTGTGTGTGTGTGTGTGTGAAATTAGGATTATTTTCCAAATCATCCAGTTGTAATAGTTTACTTTTGCAAAATGACATGAGGTCAGGGACCAGTTAGGACATGTATAGCTGCCTTAGCCCATTATAAAATGGTTGGCAAGCCACCTAGACAGATTTATTATCACATAAAGTAATACAAATGCCATTAATATAATCAAAAAATAAAGTCAAGATATAGTGATAACATTAAAAAGTTGAAAAAAAGATCTGAATATAGTATAGAATGAAAAGTGCCATAATAAACACAACACATAGAAAACAATGTACACCTATATTTGATTACCGATGTGTCATGAATTGAGTTTACAAAAATATTTTACTAATATATATTATCCGTTGTTGTTGTTATATCTTCCATGTCCTGCTGCCCTATTACACTAGATGAATGCAGCATTGTATTACTACCCTGGTCAAGTAGGGCACACCCCTTTTATTTGGATTGTAGTCTTAAATTTAATATGAATATATTTTGTGATATAAAAACAGTTTTTTTCCAATAGGGTCCATGTCATTAGACCCAATGACTCCGAATCAATGCAGTCTGTGTTATTACTTTTAACCTCCTATGCCATTTTCTGTTTCATTAATAACGTTTATACAGGGATTATTATTGTGCAGAAGTCAAAACGTAACACTGTAGATGGGAAATGTTACCACAGGAGGGCGCTTAACACTAATTCTAGTAAAGGCAGACCATTTCGGAGAATTCTTTCAAAATAAAAGCCCTAAGTATAAAATAGATAGATAGCAGTAATTGTGGAGCTGTATTGGAATGCAATAAATGATGCTGAAGTTCGTAAAGCTTTACATTTTTTGATAAAACAGATTCAATTGGTGCTCATATGAAAATGAATTCCTTTGTGATGTGAATCTAATATATCTGAGGAGTTGAGAAGAACCATCTGAGAGAGAAAAAAAGTTTGCCCGAAAAGCCACGCCCAATAAGGGCTACTCCTGTTTATGATTGGACTGATTTGCCAGCTATGGGCGGGGCTAACAGCTAACACTCCATGTGATTGGACTGTCACGACGTCTGTCTCACTGCCGTCCGTTCATTGGTTGTTTGATGACGGGGATTAACGTGAAAATGCTCTGCTTCTTTCAATGAGCCACAATGGAGACCAAATAGGAACTCGCACGGACTCAAGCTTTAATGTATTCATTATATGAAGTTAGATTGTGCTAATAGCGTCATCAATCTGTGTTTCATATACTGACACGTAACTGTATTGAGGAAAAACAAGTTGTGGAAAGATCCTGCAGTTTGTCTACAAGTGTCTTTGAATAAGGAAATCGTCTCAGGCTAACGTTATGTAGCAAGCTAATCTCATTTATCCATTTTACTCGTTATTTTAACTATCTTTTCACTGGCTGTGATAGACTCCACTTAAGGTAAGTACGATGAAAGACTTCTACCAATATCGATTCAGTAACTATGTACTTAACATAAAGAAGTAACGTCGGGGAGGGTAATCTTAAATCTGGGTCAGTGTCTTCGCCATGTCAGTGTGGGGAGGAAGAGGCTGTGATTTGTTCATCTTCACCAGGATCTCCCCCTTGATACTTGTTTAATAGCATTATTTGATGTTTTCCAGGCATGACTGAGTACAAACTTGTGGTGGTCGGGGCAGGAGGTGTGGGGAAAAGCGCTCTCACCATCCAGCTCATCCAGAACCACTTCGTAGATGAATATGATCCGACCATTGAGGTGAGGTGCTGCCCATCAGACACAGTGACATGGAGAGGAAGAGGTGTAGCAATAAAAGTCCTGCAATCAAATAGTTACTCAAGGAAAAGTATTAGCATTAGAATAGACTGAAAGTACTAATTATGCAGATTGGCCCATTTCAGAATAATATATATCATGTTATTTACTTTGTACACTGTAGGGGAGCTTGTGAATGTTACCCCAGGTGTTTACTAAAAGTTTTCATTATGTTTCACATCACTAATCTAAATCTGCAATGTAATTTAAGGTATTTAAATACATTAAAAATAGTGAAGTAACAATTTACCTTTGAATTATAGTGGAGTAAAACACATTTTTTAAAAGTACAGTACTTGAGTTAATCTACTTAATTACTTAACACCACTGTATAATAATAGCCTATATCTAATCTATGAGTTTACCACGGAACTCATTAATGGGAGTTTTTCTTGAACTAATGTGGCTTTAAAGCTTCTTAAACACTCACTGCAAAACCACATCTGTGCTGTTACCGGACATCAACTAATACACAGGAAGATATGATGTTACCCACCCTTGTCCCTTAAGTGGTTCATCCTTCCCTTACATGTGCCTTTTACAATATTTAATATATAAAGATTGAAGCCGGAAAGCCTATGTAGTGTTTTCTTATAGGCCTATATTAGTAAACATTGTAATATTTCAAATCAATCTGGCCAATTATGACCAAGGTATGTTTGTGTCTTATTTAAATCTCGGCTGGGCACTTTAATAGAAAGAATAAATACATTTTAAATAGCAAAGCAATACTCCAGTACAAGTCAAGACTGCCATTAAACACCTTACAAAAGTAAAGCAACAGGGTATACTTAAAAAATTAGGAGTTAAAGTATTAATCTTGCAGCTGTATGAGTCATATTGTTATATTAGTGTTTGTGCTCTATTGACAACCATTTACTGGAAGTCCCTGAGGCTCCCACTGAAATGAGTTAACGGCTTTACGCTCTCTGACGCTGCTGATGGACAGATCGGTTGATCCCATTTAGAGCATTTATTTAGAAGAGGTTGCAGGGTAGTTCAACTAGAGATTGTAATTGCTTTCGAGCTATATCTGCTTTCTTTGTCTGTGTTCCTGTAGTTTAAACTTGATGTGTTTTTAAAATATTGTGTATATTTAGCTTAAACACTTTTATGCTACTGACAAAGCCAGGGCTCGGTCAGGAAAGGTATTTAGTCATTTCAATGTGATCTACCTGGTTAAATAAAGGTTTAATATTGAAATAATGTCACTCAAGTATTAGTCATAAACATGGAAGACACATGTTAATGCTATTGCTAGTCAACAGCTTATTGTAACAGCTTCACATACTGCTGGGTAGTTTGTTGTGTTTTCTTAACCATCTGTTTGTGTATGAACAATACAATTAATGTGCAAAGTAAACAGTCACAATAGATATTAAAAAAACAGTTGAGTATAACGTGACTGTGTAAAGGGGCAACGTGGTATTAATAAGGCCATGATGTCACAAATATGCTGCACCATCAGAGAGGCTGAAGGCTTTATTAAAAACGGCAGAATCCTCCAAAACTTGAAATAAAACCTGCTAAAACTCACTGAAACAGATCTCCTGTCAGCCCTTGTTAGTATAAAATAATTTCCAATGACATATATAAATCAACACAACGCTAAGTTTATCACGTTATCTCATATTCTTCCCACATTGATGCCTAGAAATCCACACAAGTTGGTTGTAAGTCTCGTGAGTTACACACGTTATCGCCACTTCTTTACAAAACGTTCCATTCAACAAGTTGCAGCATGACGCAGCGGTGACTGTCATGGGAATGAACCATGATGCAATCCATTGCCAGATTTCTTGGCATGCTCTTTTTCTTGCCGCCTGCATGATCATGTCGACGCTGTGTTTCAGGACTCGTACAGAAAGCAGGTGGTGATCGATGGAGAGACTTGTCTGCTGGACATCCTGGACACTGCGGGTCAGGAGGAGTACAGCGCCATGAGGGACCAGTACATGAGGACAGGAGAGGGCTTCCTCTGTGTGTTCGCCCTCAACAACATCAAGTCCTTCGAGGACGTTCACCTCTACAGGTACTAGATACTTTGGGCTTTACCCAGTGCATATCGCCATACTGTAGATAGCTGAACAAAGGAGCTGAAACAACACTGTGAGAGAAGGACTGTTAGTGCATTCCATTTCAATGGTGTGTGTTTGACTTGGCACAATTAGTGTTTAGATGCGCCTAGCATACTTTCAGATGTGAGTAGTGTGCTAGTTCAGACAGTCTAGCAGTACAAAGGCAACTTCCTGATGAGCAGGAACTGTAATTATCTGTGCCGCATATCTGCTAAATATGGTGAGTTCAATGGGTCAAATGCACACTACAATCTTGTTTGCAAATTCATGAACTGATCCAAATATATAAAGCAACACTTCACTGCAACTAATGTTATTTTAATATGCGATTAACCTGCAGATTATTTTCTGGACTTATCGTTTGGTCTGTCGTCCAAATTATAAATATGTCAAAGACAATTTAAAAAAAATAAAAAATAATAAATAAATAAAAAAATAAAATAAAAAGTCCATCTAAGTGTTTCAAAACCAAGGTTATCGCACGCTCACTGCTTGATAGCGCGCGGAGGTCCGTTTACGCCGGTTGTTAAACAACATCGTTATGGGGAAATGCAAGTCTGCGTCCAAATGGTTGGAAGATAAGGAGGAAGGACAATCAATACTATATATAGTCAATGTGAGGTAAAGTGTGTCGCCAAGGTAACCGGTTAGAACTGAAAGTGGCGATGAGGTCTTAAAATGTATGGAAAGGGTCTTAAAAAAGGTCTTAAAAGGTATTACATTTGACTTCAGGATTCCTGCATATACCCTGAGTGTATATAAAAATAGCATTGCTGGCATGAAAAGTTACCTCAACAATGAATGAATTATCAGAATAGTTAGGGGTTATTTTTCTGTCGATCGATTTAAAAACACAGCCCTACAATACTGATGAAAATATGAGTTGTTGCAGAGATAAAAGTCACAGTCTCTCTTAGATGCTTTTTGTGTGTGCCTCCTCCTCAGAGAGCAGATCAACAGGGTGAAGGACAGCGACAGTGTCCCCATGGTGCTGGTGGGGAATAAGAGCGACCTGGGAACCCGCACAGTGGAGTCCCGGCAGGCGCAGGAACTCGCACGAAGCTACGGAGTCCCGTTCGTCGAGACCTCCGCCAAAACCAGACAGGTACGTAGGGTGTAGGAACGGTTAATGTTGTGTGTATTTAGCTTAAACACTTTTATGCTAATGACAAAGCCAGGGCTCTGTCATGAAATATATTTTGTCATTTCAATGTGACCCACTGCTTAAATAAGGGTCTAATATTTAAATAATGTAGATTACACTCAAGTATTATTACCGAGTCATAAACATGGAACACACATTTGAATGTTATTGCTCGTCAAAGCTTATTTGAACAGTTTTCTTAACCATCTGTTTACAATTATTGTGGAAAGACGCTCATTTGCAGTCTGCAATGATGCATGCAAGAGCCTCTGGTTATGGACAGCGTTCCTACAGAACCTAAAGGACCAAATCATTACACATCATTACATTTTTTGAGACAAATATTTCTTTGTCTCTGTTCTGCAGGGTGTGGAGGAAGCTTTCTATTCACTAGTACGTGAAATTAGAAAGTATAAGGAGACCAACCGCAGCAACAAGAAGAGCAAGAAGAGCACGCAGAGACGTTGCACTATACTATAGCAAAACACACACAACACACACACACACACACACAGTAGCACATCCTTTATCGCACTTGTTTCATGCTTGCCCTAACACACTGCACCTCCTCTGTCACGTTGGATGGAGATGGCATATCTCCAGACAGGAAAGCAGACGTGGCAAAATCCATTTTCACTGCTGTCTAAGTTTCCATTTACAGTGTGGCACCACAATGCTGTAAGTTCATTTTTTTTTTTTCAGTTTTGTGAACAAACATCTAGAAACTGCAGGTTTTAGTTGAGTTTAGTTAAGTTTGTCAGACTTAGTTGGAGTCTGGGACAAAAAGATTGATTTGTCTGTAAAGATATTTCTCTTTGACTTGTGATTTTTGTCCAGCCAGTGATTTTACAGCTCCTGTTGACAACACAGCGGTGCAGAGAGTACTTTGCACATTCAGTCCAAATCTCCAATATTGTTCTAGGACTCTCTGCGTAGGGTGGTTTTTTGATTACTCGGAACACATCTGTTTTTATGGAGTCCTACATGGAAATATATTGACCAGTACAATGTTTACTGTGAAAGGGGTTAGGGTTATTTGCTTCTAGATGATTGGTCAATACTTTGGTAAATGTTTGTTGTCTTCCCCTTCAGGTTTTTAAAAGGTTAGAGCGTCCTCTGGGGCTTCAAACACATCAGCAGTATTTTTGTCTCACAGCATTTTCCTTGGATATATATGGTATCATGATAGGATCACCACATTAACAAAGCCTCGAAACTGTGTTCCAGTCTCCTAGGTGCACTTTATTCATTTCTATCTAGGTAAAGTTTACTCAGGAATATGGTGTTTTTTTTTTTACAGGAATAACAGACTGAAAGCTGTGTCAAATGCTTGGTTGGGATGTGTGTGTCCATCATTAGCTTACTGTTTGAAGTGTCAGCCCTGCTGTTTGTTCCACACTGTATTCCAAAGTACACTTTTAATGCACGTTTTGTTATGTCACAGTGTTTCTGGTGGTTTAGTTTAGCAACATTTAAACCACACTGGTGAAGAAACGGGTGTTTACCTCGGCTTTTCTCGTCAGAGCTCACACACAGAAACAGTCCTGTTAACTAATCATGCTTCATAATAAGTGAAATAAAGGTTGAGGAATATCTGGATAGCACTCTGGTCTGAACACACACGAGACAGGATGGATCTTTAACCCTTTAGGTACTGATTTTGCCTTAAAACAGCACAGCAGTACAGTTAACCCAATAATATGTCAGAAGAGGTGTGTGTTCCCAGCATTGGGCCTTCAGATCATTCATTTATCATTAAGGATATTAAATAGGGCATTTCAGTTATAGCCATGTGTGTCCTCTTTGGTATAACTGTCACCTAAATAAAATGGATAGTTAAACTTCTATTTTTAAAGCATTAAAAAAAAAAAACAGCATTCCCCGATTAAAAAACGTCTGCATCAACAAACTGCTGTCCACTTATTCATTAAGTGTTATGCGCTAACCTCAGTTAGCATCCTGCTAGCTGAAGTCAATTCATCCATGAAGGGTCTCTAGTTATGGTGTTTAACCAGCAGCATTTCAATCTGTAATGAACTCTGCTGTAATGAACAAGTAAATGTCTTCAGCTTTAACGTGTCGTCTGTTTTGTTTATCCAATGTTGATCTTTGCTGGTTAAGATTGAATGTGTGGTCAAAAAAAGAAATGCAGTACACAAGAATTTACCGCTAACACAAAAAGGTTCTTACATCCTCCAAGTAAAAGTACTAATGTCACAGTCTAAACGTACACCATTACAAGTAAAAGTCCTGAGTTCAATAAAAGGTATGGTCAGCTAAATGTACTCAAGTATCACAAGTAGAGTGTCAAATACATGTAGTGCAGTTAAAGTACAATAATTCCCTCTGAAATGTAGAAGTACGAAGTAGCAGGAAATGGAAATACTCAAGTAAAGTACAAGTAACCCAAAATAAGTAAACTACGTGAGTAAATCTACTTGTTTACATTCCACCACTGCACACTAAGAAGTGTAGTGCTTGAACGCCACGCCCACTTTTACTGATAAGACTTGAAAGATAATATTGTAGCGACCTTGTATAGGATGCTGAGGGTGTCACTCAGGCACCCCCCGTCTCTCTGCCAATCAGAGCTGCACCGTGATGCCGGTTGAGGTGCGGGCCTGTGGTTGGGGGAGCAGACGGGGGAGGGTGGGGAAGTTGTGACGTAGACACTGATATATGTGTGTGGGAGGTTGAACCCACAAGCTGTACCTGAACCTGTGATCATCTGAGAATAAGAAGAGTTATTAAAGCCTAATAACTGGAAGCCTGTTTCCCACTCCATTTGTGAAATATAATCTTTCAAGAGAGAAAACTAGTTCCCCACTCAGTTCGTGCGATCAAACGTTAACAATCAGGGTTTCGGGGATGTGGTTTTTGAGGTATGACTGGCACAATAACTCTGAGGAAAGCAATTAAGTTCCTCTTTTCATTTCCTGAAAAATGACACTATCACAATTACTCTGACGTCAATAAAGTTGGGGACTGTAGTTTCATACAGCCGAAACCCCTTCACACAGGAAATACTGCATGTGCATTTAGTCTGGCTCAGCATCCTGTATGTACAGTGTTTGGTCCAATACAAATATTTCAATGATAGTCAAATGATCCGATGACGAAGAAATAGATTGTCGCTTGATTTTATTTTACAAAAAGGACCTTTTATTCATAGTAGAAAACATAGAAATAGTGTAACATATATGCATTTTTACAAGCACTACAGACATAAGAACAACAGAGACGATATGAGTTTGCGGTCATCTGGAAGGAGCCTCTCACCATCCGAAGCGATTCACCAGATTGCTCTGGTCATCCAAATCTTTCTGGACCTTCTTCCTCATGTAAAAGATGGGACAATCCCGACTGTGGAGGAGGGGACAGGGTTACTGTGTGCTCAGCCACGATCCTGCAGTGAAACAGTTAAATATGTGATGTTTATGTACCTGGTACAGAGCACATCCTCATGGAGGGAGCCCTGGCACCGCTGGCACTGAGTCCACAGGCGGGAGAAACGCTCCTCCAGAGTGCTCAGGTGGAAGATCTGAAATTGAAACCATAAGCGTTAGAAACGTATTGATAAGATATTAACCCCTTAAAACACTTCAAAATAACAATTTGAGTGATGCTTTACTAGAAAGGGTTAATACATAGAATAAATACTGGAACTTAACATTGAAATAGTCGTTCTGCTTGATCTACCATAATACTTGATATTGAATTCTCTTGAAGTCTCTGAGGAGCTACCAGAGGGCAATATGAATAACTTTAGACATCCTTTGATTAAAAGCAAAACAAAAAGCAATAAATCAAAGCTTTTATACAAACAAAGACACAACTGGAACCTTCAAATCAAATCAACTGAGCCCAGATAGTGAGAAACTGTATAAAGACTGCATCATGGATATAAAATCGAAAAGAAAAACCTTATTTCTGTACGTAGCACTAAAAATGGTTTGGCCCTTATTTCCAGCGAATTGCCTTTATTTTATTCATGGTAGATTGATCCTGTGGTAAGTTGCTTTTGATCAAACATTGGAGAAATGAAATGTACATGTTCTAACAGTTATTTGCCCACCTCTTTTTGGTACAGTTCAGACTCCTTCTTCTTACAGAAATCGCACACAGCGGCTGCAAAGACACACGGTAGATGTTACACACAAAGATCTCTGTAAAACCCCTTCGAGTCAAAAGTGGTCTAACCAAAAAGCGAAACCACTTGTTTTAGGGAAAAAGGAAATAGTAAATCTTCAAAGTCTGAGCACACATACTGTCGCTTTTGAGCACGGCTTTGCAGCCGATGCAGGTGCTCCTCTTCTGAGCGAAGGCCATGAGGCCCCCGATCTTCGAGGTCAACACCGTCTTACAGCGTGTGTGGTCGCCCTCTGAAACACACCAGGAAATCAACTTTCAGTTTTAAAGCTTTAAAAACGATACACATGCCAAGTGTCATTTATTTAACTAGCATATCTATATATATCTATATTACATCTTTAGAATCAGAAATAGGTTTATCACGAGGTAGGTTAACGCATACGAGGGATTTTACTAGGTGTTGTGGTGCGTATATAACATTTCAAAGAGATAGAAAACTATTTAGGAAGTATTTTAAGTGTATCAGTGTTAATTTCATCAACGAAAACTATGACGAAACATTTTCGTCAACGACCTTTTTTACATGACTAAGACGAGACGATGACGAGCTAAAAATAGATTCTTGATAACGAAAACTATGACGAAATGTATATTTAGTTTTCGTTGACGAGACGAGACGGGACTAAGGTGTTAATGGTGGACTATCGGACATTCAAAATGCAGCATATTTTCCCCCAAGTGTCCGTCTTGTCTGTCAAAATGCATCTTACGTTTCTAACTTGCAATATCATTATTTCCGCTCTCTTCACTCCAGAAGAGCGATCTCCCTGTGTCTCTCTGTGTGCGGGGGGCGGGGCCTAACAGACATGCTGCAGCGGACACAGAGATCTGCCGGGGACGGAGCGTTCAGAGTATAGAGACACATTTTGACTAAAATGTAATTTTTCATCGACTAAAAGTTGAATAAAACGTTTTGAGTTTTCGTCGACTAAAACTAGACTAAAACTACGAAGGATAGGAATGACTAAAATGTGACTAAAACTAATAACCATTTTTGTCTAAGCTAAGACTAAATCAAAAACAGCTGTCAAAATGAACACTGAAGTGTATTGGCTGGACTGTACAGCATTGACTCTTGCTTTGGTTGTTGTCAAAGTAAACATTAGATTACTGAATCACGTTTTTTCTAATAATAGGGCTTTAAAATGTGTCATGTTATTTTCTAAATTAAAATAAGACTATCGTATGTGTGTGGTTGTAGAATAGGGCGGCACCCAATGACCTAAATTGCATCAAAGCTTTTTGAGTTAATCGAGGAACTGTTTCAGCACTATCGCAGACTCACTGAGCAAGATGTTCTCGGCCTTGCTCTCGCCCAGGATGGGCTCAAATATTCTCAGCAGGGGTTTGGACAGCTGCTGCTCCAGGTAGTATTGTGTGTCGATGGGGATGTTGTTCTCCAGCACGAAGATCGGGTCCTGAAGAGACATGTGCGAAAAAATGTATATCACCGGAAATGAACATGTGTAAAAGCAGGGGGATGCACCCACACATCCTAGCACTTATAAAAACACCAGAAGAGATCAAGAAGAAGAATTCTTACTTATTCCTACTATTTAAAGTAGCAATAATTAGACAAATGACAATGAATTGGTTAAGGAATTATACAGTAAATATGGAATGGAAAATAATAAATCTAGTTCATATATTTGATGAAAGATTGGAAAAGTGGATGAGGTAACACAAAATATAACCAATGACCCTCCAGTGAGGTGACTGTTCATTTAGAATGAATGATGAATCCGTAATCTGTTAGCTATACGATATTAATAGATGTTCAAACTGTTTTTTTAATCTTTTTTCTTATCCGTTGATTGTTATTTTTCGTATTATCTTTTAAACTGCAATTCCCTTTGTTGTGTACGCCCTGTGATTTCTTAAAATGCAAAAAAACAAGAGAACAGGGGTGTACAAATCAAATCAAATGATGTAGAAAAATAATTAAAGACCACTACAGACCTCTGACTTCATGTACGCTGCCACTCCCTTTGTAGCCTTGATGATGACGTACGGCACTCGGTCCCCCAGGTTCGGGGCGCTGCCGGCGTCTCTTTTCCTCATCCTGAGAGACATCAGGACGTTAGATTGAGCGTATCCCAGAAAAACATGATTTTATATATTCATTGAAAGGAGAGGCTGAGTGTCACACACCTCTCGGCCAGCTCTACGTGCGCCTGTTTGCCGGCGTACTCCTGCGCCGTGCGCGTCAGCTCCTTGGTGATGACCAGCTGGCTGATGTCGATGCGGTTGCACAGCAGGTCTGAGATCACTTCTTTAGCGTGAGCCACGGCACCCTGAGGATCCCTGAAGAGACATCACAACAGCAGTGATTACTTTCAGAACAAACAAACAGCTAATAGTGTTGTTAAGGTTCGTTGTCTGTAGATAAATGTAGACGTTTTTAAATTATTATAATAATAATAATACATTTTATTTATTTAGCGCTTTTTCCTGGTGCTCAAAGCGCTTCATGCTTAATTTGCTTATTGTGTCAGGTAGTTGCAGGATCATAAGGTTTGAAAAGTAAATGTATCTGATGGATTGTAAAGTGAATAATGTCTGAAATCACTGGATAACTTCTGCACTGATGTTTCAATAAGAACAGAATGTGTGTGTCTGTACCTGTCTATGAGGCATTTCTGCAGACAGGTGTTGATGAGGTTAGCCACCAGAGGGCAGTTGTCCCTGCGGACCGTCTCAATGCCTTTACAGTCCATCTTTTCATGAGTGTCTGCACTTCCGGAGAAATACAGGCCTGCGTAGCGCTTCTTGTTGATCAGCAGGTATGGGTAGTACACCTGTGGAAGGGACAAAACACATCTCTAATGAGGGGGACGCTCAAACTCTTCTATTGTCCAAATCAGCGTTTCCGCCAGGGGGCCATCTCGCCGTCCTTATTCAGCTCGGGACGCCCTGAACGCGAGCCGAGGGCGTCCAAAAATATTAATAATTCGAGAGAAGATCGAGAGTTTGTATCGCTTGAAATTACAAAAATGAAAAAGGACAAGGACATCCTTCTGTTGGAGGGGCAAAGGAGTCTGGTGGGATTCTTTTCGGAGCACCGGAGCCTCGCAGCGGCGAAACTGAGGCTCCGTGGTAAACTGTGGTAACATGCTTTAAAATGTAAAAATACAGTATCTATAAGTGACGGCTCAAGTCAAAATTCAAAACAACCCCCCCATCCCCCCCCGCTCTCGGGGTGGACGCCCTCTCAGCCCGTGTCTGGCGGAAACACTGGTCCAAATCAAGGCTTTTACGTTTTGTTCTCAAGCACGTGGGCCAGAAGGGCCCATTCAAGACACAGACGTTAAAATGACTGAGACAAATGCTTTGATAAATCTAAGTGGACAGAAATGTTACCTTCTCAAACTCCAGTTTGATGGGAGGTGTGAAATGAGTCGACACCCACTCTGCCGCCTCCCTCCCGATGTTCATGGCCTCCTGCACTGTGGCAACTCCGAGCTTAACCATGACGGAGTCCGTGTCCCCATAAATAACCTTTAAAACATTTAAATAAAAACATTTAAACAACGCATACACAAAGAGGGTCCATTAAACAACTTCAGATAGGAGGTTCCAAAGCCTTCATACATTAAAAGGTGTTAACTACAAGTAAGGAACAAAGATAGGATATCGGGCGCAGTTCCTCACCTTGGCATCACCTTGGTAACCATTGGAAATGGTGTACTTGGACTCCACCAGCTGTTTGGTTTGCTCGATCATCTGTCTTCCAAAACCTGTGACGCTCTAAATGAGAGAAAGGACGAT
>NW_011350935.1:23251-33940 GCF_000735185.1 Notothenia coriiceps
GCAGACGGGCAGGTTCTCCCAGGATTCTCGGGGCAGGAGCCTTTCCTCCACGGAGCTTTTCACAAACATGTCCCCAGTGGAGTCTTGATGAAGTCTCTGGAGCGAGGCTGAAGAAACACAAACGGTCAGATGTTAGCTCATTGGCAATAATACATGAACATGTTACGTTTTATTGTTTAATTGAATTCGAAGTCTAAATGAATAATACAAGCTGAAGATGAAGTCATGAGCATGTTCCAGGTTAAATCCTTTTAGAGCCAAGTGATGTTAAGCAAAAGTGAAAACTGTTAACTAAAAATAAGCCCTTAACAGGCTGGTTCAATGTATACTCAGTGATGGCCAAACACAGGTATGGTGAAAAAAGAGAGACTATCGAAGGCAGAAAAAAACAGCGAATATACGTCATCATGAGCAATGACAGATTTTTCTTTTTGGATATTTTTTACCAATGCCACTCCCCCTTTTCAAACTCTATTCTGTTATTTTTTAACAACTATATTTTTTGTTACTGTCATATAGTATTTTATACCCTGTTAATAACTATAATGATCATATCAAAAGGTGTGCCTTAACCTCAGCTGAGCCTGAGGTTAGTTTGAGCCTCCTCAGGGAGAGCTCTCTTCCACCTGGTTGTAGAAAAAGCCTCTTTAAATTCGTTAGCATAGGCGTAGCTAACGCCAGATGCTAATAACAAGCAGACGCCACTGTGGCTTACAACTAAGGACACAGCCCTCGCAAACACTGGCGGCATGTGTACGGCTCCTTATATGGGTAGCTGCAATATTTGAAGAGCTGGAGCAGCGTTCGATTAGCTCTCCCGTTACCTTCGCAGACCGAGAACCAATAAGCCACAATGAAGGACCTATGGTTGAAGACAACGTTACGCTCGGTGTTGTGTTCCAATGAACTTGTCCTTGGTCAGGAAACAGGCAGGCTCCGCTTGTTTAATTATTTTTTGCGATCCTAGATTTCCTTCCTTCTTTTTTGAGTGAGAAGTTGTCCAGACCCGCGACCTGACGGACCCCCCTCCCCAAAACGAAAACTCTTCGGTTCTCGCACGAATTACCATAGTCACCCCAAAATCAGCGTTAAAAAAGCCCGGGAGGCGCCGAAAAGCGACTAATTTGGGCATCACTGTATACCTGAAATCGCCCAATGTTAGCTCATAAGATTTAACAGAAGGAAAGTGGGCATAAAATTCTGACATTTTGCGATCGACATTTTAGCTGGGCAAGAGACGAAGTTTAGAAGAAACAAAACTATTCAGAGCCGCTTTAAACCGTTTACAACCAAGAAAGGGTCAATTTTAAAATGTTTGCAGTTTGAGCACAGATCAAAAACAAGTTCTCTTTTGGATTTGAAGACACACTGCGGCAAACAATAAACTTTCTGAGCCCTCAGTTGTTCGGCCCTGAGCCTTTCTGGGCAGGCAGGGTGGTGTAGCACAGATTGTGAGCGCATCATGATGGACGGATACAGGGAGGAAGAAATCCAGCCGTAGGCATGGGGTCTGTAATACCTACAGAGAAAGAGACGGTAAAAGGCAGGTAATGAGGAAGGCCTCACATCTGAGAGAATACACTCAGCCTACTAAGCAGCAGATGTACATACCCTTTCTCCGGCTTCAATGACAGTCGGCTCCAGTGTAGTCTCTCCTGCCTTCTGTCTTCACAACAGGCATGACCAGGGTCCTGCTTCATGGCCTAAAGCATTACAGTAGATCAGTTTTTTTTCTTATATCTATATATTATTCTCTATCATATTAGTCTACCAGTGTTAATTGGTCTCCCTATTTGTGTTTATTTGCCTTGTGCTATCCGTCGCAGCAGCTGATGAGACGTAGCCTTTTGATCTTGCTGTCTCCTCTGGAAGAGCAAGGTAGGTGGAGGGGAAACGCCCGTCAGCTCTGGCCATCTCCATGTAGTTAATCACACACATTCAGCATTCCTGCAGGCAGGCCCGCCAGCGGGAAGGTAAGCGTCTTGTCAGCAGGAGACGCTAGGCGGCGACGAGTCGCTCGTGCCATTCTGTGGTGGAGAAAATCAAAAAGGAGGGAAGCTTTCATTTTGAATACTTTCACGATAGCAATCTCTCTTCCAGATGCAACAAGCTTTCACCAGTTGGCTTAACCTGCAGATCAGTGAATGATGATTGGGCTGCGCACATCCTCTTCTGTTCTTGTAGGAAGTGGTAAACTCACAAGCGTTCAGTGTGTAGGAGCGCAGTTTATAATCGCTGAGAGACCTGAGACAATATATTTTAATTCAGACTGTAGGTTCAATCCAAGGCGGTCTGAGCTCAACTGGGGCTTGTAACTTAATATGTAAAGGAGACATGTCATGGGCCATGTCCACTGATCAATAATCATTGTTAAGGTCTTACTAGAATAGATTTAATTGTGCAATTTTCCAAATCCCTTTGGTTTCTCATACAGGCATCCTCTGTAAACTACGTGAATCCCACTGAATTGTCACTCCTCTTGCCTTTAACGCATCGTTGTTAGCTCCAAATAGCTTCCAGCCCCCCACCCTCCCCTGTGAGCACAGTGTTGCTCTGATTGGTCCGGACGACTTGTGAACGCACTGAGCTCCGTGGAGGTGTGGGTCCTTCTTTAAGCGAACACAGCCAAACTCACCCTGAGCACACCACAAAGTCCACAAGCTGAATAAAAACAATAAATGTGGCTTGATATGAGGTAGAAAAGGTTGAATAAACCGTGAGAATGGGTCGGCAGAGAGAAATCGCCGCGATCCAACGTCTGTTATCAGCCTGCAAGCAAGGAGGAGAGATCAGCAGAAGCTGCCTGCAACTGTGTGTTTGCGTGTGTGAGGAGTCCGTGGATGTTTAAGCTTTGTTTCGTGAAAGGCTGGCAGAGGGTGCGTCCATAGCTCTGGGCGAGGCTACTGGGTATCCCTACGTAGCGATACCCAGAAAGTAAACAATGGAAAATGAGGAATCTCCAACGAGGCGTTTTGGGGAGGTCTTTTCTATGTTAAGAGTTTTACTCGCTACAGGGTGTACTTTGAGGGTTTTTGACTCTGCAGACCGTTTAAATTAAAACCTTCATAAACACACAAGGGGACGGGTAATAACCGGAAAAGCATGACATGTCTCCTTTAAAGGTGGTGTTGAAGCTGACCTGCAGTAGATCAAACTGAACTCGGCCTTCCATGTTAATGATCTTGTTCTCTCTGCGGCCCATCTGCTTGCTCTGGAAGTTTAAGTCTCGCATGACTGACTTGATGCCTCGCACCCGGCCGAGGTAGGGAAAGAAATTCACCTGAACACCAAAAACATGTTTGAGTGAGTTAAAAGACAAAACAGGAATGTCTTAAACAAATATGACCATTAATACATTCTTCTGGAGGTTGTGCTCATGTACTTTTGTGCATTACTGTTAATCTGGTGATTTTAAGCCTTGTTTGATTTCACAAAATGTGGCACCTTTAAAGTAGCTGCCCTGTTGATCAAGTAGGGAAAGTCAAAGTTCTGGATGTTGTATCCGGTGATGATGTCTGGGTCCACTGTCCTCAAAAACTCAGCCCAGCTCTGCTCACAGAAACACAATGACATAACAAATGATCAACAACAACACGTCTAATAGTTATGTTTTTTAGGCCTCACTGAAGCGAGTGTGCGTACCTGCAGTAGCTGTTTCTCCTGTGTGAAGCATAAAATCTGAGAGCCCACGATGCTGGCACAGGACTGGAGTGTGAACACGGTGCGGATGAAGGGCTCTGACTCACCCTGGCGCTGCACCATAGAGGCTATCTGAATCACAGGGTCTTTGTCTGCCTCTGGGAAGATTCCTGGGAAGATAAATGTTTACATCAGAATCAAACTCTGCATTTTCTTTTCATCGAGTATGTAAGTAAGGTCAAGTATATCTGATCTCCCGGCCAAAAATATGTAATGGGTTTTAGTATGCATGCTGTTTAGAGCGCAATAGAGAATGAAACCCACCTTTTCTTCCTGCACACTCGATGTCGAAGCTGAGCACCCTGAGCGGAGCGATCCTCTGCCAGTCTCCCTCTGTAGGGTGACTTATCAGATCTGTCCATCCCACATCCACCTCGTACTGACACAGGCTCTCCTAAAGGACAACACGGGGGGAGGAAGATGATCAACATTCTAAAAGCCTGACAGAACAGTTTTTTATGATCACTAAAAGTCTATCGTCAGGCCAGACAGTGTTATGCAACAAGTTAAAATTTGCACTTGGACCTACCTTGCTGGGGTACCTAGAATCTGTTCCCCCCACGAGCTTCTCTTCACGAACTCTGAACTTGCTTTTGGGAAGTTCAATCCAGCAGCATCCCACCACGTCACAGTCCACCATAAACCTAACAAAGAGACACTCATTAGGCTTAAAATAACAGCTATAGTTGCTTTAATACAGATGTTTTGAAAAAAAGAACTTTAGCAGCAACACGTTATCATATCATCTTTACCATAATACCCAAAGACACACACACACACACACCTTATCTCAAAATCGATGTTGGCCTCATAGGATTGGTAGCACTGGATGGGGAAAGGTCCATACTTGAAGCCCTGCTCCAGCAGCCTCTTAGCTGGGGCGATGAGACGTGGCATCGCCATGGTAATCCGCAAAAAATCCAAAATGCGTTTCCCATGGTAACCGTACATGCCTGCAAGTGTAAGTTGGGTGAGTTAAATCATTTGTAACTAGGATAAGAAATCCTGTTTCATATTGATCAGATTAAGGAACAGACTTGTGAGTGTTAAAGATCCCTTCACACACTTCACTTGTACTCACTCTCTTTGCGGGTGATGTCCACAGCCAACACTGTGACGGATATGTTGTCCTTATTGGAGCGCATGTCCTTCAGGACAGCAGAGTTCAACTCTCTTTTAAATTCACCCAGGAAGTCTGATTTGAACCCTTTTCAAAAGGAAGCAGAAAGAGGAAACATTGTAAGATTTAATCAAATTCATCAATTATTTTAGGCTAAAAAACTGGAATCATTCAGAAAAAGTGCTTGCCAAAAAGATAGAAATGTCTTCTACTGAGAGAATGTTCAATGGTAATGTACTGAAAGCTAATGTACTGCGCAGATGTCTATTATTTTTATATTATTCGCAGATTCTATGTATTGACAAAGTAATGGCAAGTACTCACCAGCTGGTGCAGGAACATAGAAGTAAGGCGCAAAACCGTGGACATGGCAGCACACACTGTTGCCACTGTCTGTCACCCCAAACATTCGAATGATCGGGACTTTTCCCTGGGACTGGCCGGGCATGCCTGCAACCGTCGCCCCTGCAAAGTGGAAACAAAAAAGATGGAAATTTGTCTTACATACAGCGCCCGTATTTAAGCAGGTGATCAGTTTCTACACTCATCAAGTCACTTAGTTCCAAACAACAAAGAAAAAAAAGATGACTGGGTTATTGCTAATAATTACCTAAATAATAGTCGAGATCAATTTGCTGAAACACCAAACTTTCTGATGACGGGTCCAGGGAAGCGGCAATAGGCCGCCGCCAACGAGGGTTCAGGTCTGCTGAGAAGAGGTCACCTGAAAAACAAGGTGGATAGAAAAGTTCAAACCAGTACATTATTTATTATTCCAAAAAGTATAGCCAACAACTGTTGAAGCATTTGAGAAAATCGAATCAACACAGTAAAGGTAATTTGAATTTCCTGTAACAAGTTTAACTAAATCCACAGTCTGTTATTGTTAGAACACAGTTGCATTATACACAATGCTAAACCTGCTTATACTTGAGAACTAAGCAAGCTTAATTTACTCAAGACATCACTGTATTAGTGATTTGGCCATTCAGACCTGGATCTAGCAGCCACACAAATTACTGACCTAAAATAGAAATAAAAATCACACTGTAAAATAACATTATTATTATTATTCGACAGATAGCTAGGTTCTGCAAAAAAGTATTGTGTAGATGCCCCAGTTTAAGATATATACCACTTAGGACTACAGTTTAAATACAGCTTGACATGTCATTTACATAACTCAATAATCTCTTCCTTAATCAGGAAAACATTGTACTTCTGCCACCTATGACTGTGAGCTTTTCTGTCCAACACTTACCCACGGGAATAACATCATGCCCTGCTTGCCCCTCCATCTCCTCTGACTCCATCTCTGCTTCTTCAAACATGGACAACTCCTCTTCAAACTGCGATGGACTGTCCTCCCATTCATCAGAAGGTTTCCCCCGTTTGGCCTGGGACGCACCGCCAAATTTAGGGCCACCATTGCGTCTTTTAGAATCCATGCCTGCAAGAAACATTGGAGGGAAAAGACAAGTTATACGGATGATTACAGAGAAAGAAATAGCTTGACTTTGCTAAGCAGGCACCTATGATAGCAGAGCAATACACCCTGAATGATAGTAGTTATATTAGTGAGTGTAATCAGAATCTGAATATCAAAGTCCTCCTGTACTACCCTAAGAGAGTATTACCACCTGCAATGCAAAACATTATGATAGATTACAACTGAATTGACTTGGGTTAACATTCCTTATACTGCTATGGAACATTTGGTATGCACTATGCAGTGCCAGTGTATATAGTCTGAAATTAAAAAACTATGGGTTTGCATGGACAGTCAATAAAAAGGTTTCCAAAATTGTAATCACAGTGTGTTTCTCAAAGGACCTGATGAAGTGAAAAATAATACTAAAAAGAAACGTGCAAACTTGAACAGAAAAAGAGGAGACAACATTTGCAAAAGTAAAGTAATTAGAGACAAAGTAAACAAAAGATGCGTTGTTGTTAATTTCATAAACAGGGGGAGGTGGAATGTAACCATCTGGATGTCAGGTGGTTACACAAACAAATGAGAGACAACCATGCACACTGCACAGTATGTATTGTAGCCCATTAGCCGTGTAACTAACATGCTGTGTAACTGCATACTACACATTATCCAGTAGGCATCATGTACATTAGTGTAAGCCGCATTGTGTGTTCTCAAGCAATGCCATTTCAATTAAGTCCACTCATGGTTAAAGTTGATCACTTATGCACGTGTTAATTATGTACTTTTACATTCAACAGCTCCCTGCCAGATTTCATATATTTTAACCTCTGTGTTACATCAGAATAGTTTATGCAAGTTCCTTTTCGGGGAGACAACAGGCTGTTTTCTTTTGTTATGAGCTATAAGCAAGCTAGCAAGCTCCAAAGTAACCAAAACAGACCATCGCGCCAAAGCTAATCTTTCTCAAACGCAGCACAGATCTATCTGTTTACACTGACTAACCAACAACAGCGGGTACGTTTCTAATAAAGTTATAAATACCTATAAAAGTTACTCCTTCACAACAGCCCCCGACTGACAACAGCTCCCGCCACTATCCTTCAATTTGTGAACTTTCACCGATGAACGCGGGGAAAACTTGTTTCGAGGACCAACAGCAAAAGGAGTAGACAATGACGTCACCGAAAGGCGGAAACTCATTGGTAAAGACAAGGAAGTAAAACACGGAGCGACTGTACCCTGCCAATGAAAAAAGACCTGAGTTCCCGGCAAATTTACGTCAAAGCGTACGCAAGGTGAGGGAGGGAAAACTGCCCCCCCGGTTTATATTGCATTTGTATTCAAAGCATTACGTTTTATCATTAATCTCCACTTGTGGTGTACTACGAAGCAGGATGGGGTTAACTCAGAGTTTAAAGACTATGATTCACTTCTTACCGGTGTATATTATCTCCATGGTAACTTCCAGTATCAGTCAAAAGATACACCTTCTCATTCGAAGGTTTTTATTTATTTTTATTCATTTCTACATTGTAGATTAATACAGACGAAATCCAAACTATGAAAGAACACATGGAATTATCTAGTAAACAAAAAAGTGTTAACAAATGCCTCATAAAGCTGATAGAGAGAAGCCAAGTGTGTGCAAAGCTGTCATCAAGGCAAAATGGGGCTAATTTGAAAAATCTAAAATATTCAGATTTTTTTTATTTATTATTAATTTTATTTTTTTTACTAGATCCTTCCAAATGTGTTATTTTATAGTTTGAATGTCTTCAGTATTAATCTACGGTGTAGAAATGTATTAAAATAAATAAAAACCTTCGAATGAGAAGGTTTGTCCAAACTTTTGACTGGCACTGTACATAGCCTATCTAGTATTTTTCTATTCTTTTATTTCACTTTATCTGCAATATCTGCTGTTGTAATCATGAACATTTCCCCGTTGCGGGACAAATAAAGGATTTCTGATTCTTATTCAGAAAAATTGTCACTATGTTTTCTGGTCTTTTTTTACAAACTCAGAAAACAAAAATCAATAGAATCATATTTTCAAGTTAAGAATATATAGGAGGCTTTCGAAGGCTAAATTATCCTATTATTTAGTTTCAGGGTATTCGCTTTAAACTCTCTTTAGGATGGAATATCCTAGATTAAGATTTAGTGAAAGAAAATGCATAAATATCGATGCCCTCTAGATGTCAGTGACCAGACATTACAATCTTTTCATTTAAACCAGTGCACTCATAACTGTTTGTCTGTACATTTCCCTCAAAGTTGTTGGGGCTTTCTGTCACCCTATCCAGACACACATGTACATACAAAGGAAGAAATCAGAGGTCAGAGGTCACCGCAGACCAACAGATGATAATGCTTTGCTCAGTACACCCCAGCTGTGCAGGTCTTTACAAAACTCAAGAGTCATAAATGACAGGCCCACTCTATCATGACTAATATACCTGTGGTCCAGCCTATAAATGGTGAAGGTGTTGGACCAGGGATGTCCAAACTTTTTTCATTGAGGGCCACATACAGAAAAATATACAAAGGGCTGTATCGAAGGGCCACTCACTAGAGGTATATTGCTTCATAAGTTCAGTTATAAGTTAGCAAAATCAATCAAATGCAGGTAAATTATGCTTGTGAGTGTTGGCAGCTTATCCCTTAAAACAGAAGCCTCAGATTGATTATAATAACGAGAAATAGGAAGGGTGTATTTCAAGCTTGTTATGTAAATAACGGCCCCTACACACGGCGGCGTGCGTTGAAGCTTGCCGGCGGGCGTGTCTGAAGCTCGACCAACAAACAATCACATGAATCTCCCGCCCCGGACACACAAGCATGGGGTTTGATTGGCTAGAGCTTGTACTAGCATATGATTCGATTGGCGATTCGACGGACTGCATTCTACAGATGGCCAGTCCGCCCCTGAAAAATGTCTATGCACATGTTATTATTAATAATAGTAAGCAGGGCCGTCCCTGGCCAACTTGGGGCCCCAAGCAACATTGTGAGATGAGGCCCTCCCCCCCCAACCGACAGGAGTGAAAAACAAAGTACTTTGCAAATATAATTCCTGTTTATTATTATTATCAACACAGTTACTTTTTTATACAGTGAGGTAAATGGTAAATGTGCATGTTTGTCGTTCAGTATGCGTTTACAGTAGGGATGTTAAGATTCACCGATTCGCATCGGTGCACCGGCATAAATGTTCAAGATGCGAGTGCACCGGTTGAAAGAGTGCACATCGGCTACAGTTTGGGTTGAACTCGCGATGCATTGATTGTAGCGTCTTTGCATCGGTAAAAAAACTATTCATTCATATAATATCCCCTCATCCTGTCAACGCTCAGCAGAGACGATCTTTGATCTTTGCTTCGCACTACGGAGGCCGAGAGTCTCAGTTATCAACACACATGGAAGTTGAGGAGAAAGAGAAACACAGCGCACCGAAAAATACCTAAAAATCAAACGTTTGGCAACACTTCGGATTTTTCAAGGAAGACGGACAACTTGAAACATCGATCGCTAATTGTAAACTTTGCTGTGCCGCTTTAAAGTACACAAGTAGTACAAGGAACTTAGCGACGCACATAAAGAGGCGACGTGGGGTCTGCGGCTGAAAAGAAAAACCTAAAAAGTTAGATATATGAGTTAAATCACTCAGTGAGGTGTTATGTCAGAGAGAGTGGAGTTTAGTTTACAACAGCCTGTGACTGCCAATAATAGTTTAAAGGTCCCATGTCATGCTTTTCTGGTTATTACCCGTCCCCTTCTGTGTTATGAAGGTGTTTATGCATGTAAACGGTCTGCAGAGTCACAAACCCTCAAAGTACACCCTGTAGCGAGTAAAACTCTAACACAGAAAATACCTCCCTAAAAAGCCTCGTTGGAGATACGTCATTGTCCATTTGATTCTTCCGGGTACGCATGATGTCAACCGTACCCGGAACGAAATGGACCAATCCGTGGAGCCGTTACGTTACGTCCGCGGAGCCGTTACGTTAAGCCCCCGCTGATTGGTCCAAATTGACCAATCCACGGACTTCCTCACACACACACTCAGTGCAGGCAGCTCTGCTGATTTCTCCTCCCTGGCTGCAGGCTGATAACAGACAGTTGGGATCGCGGCAAAATTCTCTCTGCAGACCCATTCTCACAGCGTTTATCAACCTTTTTCTTACTCAATATCAAGCCACACTTATTGTTTTTACTTCGGCTGTGACTTTGTGTGTGCTCAGGGTGAGTTTGGCTGTGTTTCGCTGTGTATCGCTAAACAAGGAAACAACACCTCCAAGGAGATTTCGCGACTCTGCGCGATTCACAACGTCCCAACCAATCAGAGCACACTGTGCTCACAGGGAGGGTGGGGGCTGGAGCTATTGGAGCTACAACGAGCCGTTAAAGCAGAGAGTGAAATTCAGTGAAT
>NW_011350936.1:0-15331 GCF_000735185.1 Notothenia coriiceps
AAAAACCGGTAATTACCGGCTAACGGAAACCCTGACACACATACACTACTGAATAGCTTGATTTGTCCCAACAAGGGAGTAAACGCGAATTTGACCAAAGAGCCTTTACAACTCTCAGTGAGTGTGTGAGTGTGTGTACATGTCTACAATAGCAAGACCTTATCTCAGATTGCAGAACATCATTTACAGCACACTCGTACGCTCTCATGCTGCACGCTTCTCTCACGAGGATTAACTGTTTGCATACCAACTCGCATGATTACAGTGAGTTTAAAGCAGTTATGCGATCACTTGTGGATACTGGAAGTAGGGCTGTCCCGAATACTATTTTTCGGGCTCCGGATATTCGGTAGTAATCAGCAGCGAATATTCGAATATTCGGCCCGCACGGGGGGTTGCGTAGTAATCAGCAGCGGACCGCTTCAACACGTGTATTTCGGTGTATTCATGGCATTAATTTTGTTATTCTACAGTATTGTTGTTTTATAGTTATTCGTTGTATACAACCCAATTTGTGTTCTTTGAAATTGAAAAGGATATTGCATTGTGTTTGTTACTTTCGTTGTAGTTGTATATGTCTTAAGTGTAATTTGGCTTGGCTTCCTATTTTGTATGGACATGCTTTTATTGCGTTTCAACTTGACGGAGAAAGTAATGTCAGGGCTCAACGCTAACTTTTAAAAGTGGTTGCCAGGCTGGCAACCAGGCATCAGCTTTTGGTTGCCAAAACTGAAAATATGGTTGCCATTTTTAATCACCTTATATTTAAATAATTAAGATACTATACAGTTATACATCAACTTAATAATGAACATGTGACATAAAAGAATGTTCAAATGCTTTACATTAAGTAATTAACACAATTATTTGAAACTTAAGTGGTAGTAAACTTGTCCATCCTCAATTGCTGGTATACAAAATACCAGCAGTGCAGCTGTCGTCATGTTCTTCACAGATCCTTCACAAATGAATTGAGCAAGTCACTAGTTTCTTAGTCATCCGTTGTCTTCCTTTCAAATGTGGGTTCTCTTGACCTTTGTGCTGACCCCCACCATAGATCCACTGGCCCTTCAGCATTGATTGTGGTTCTGTCATCGGCCAGACTAATACTTTCTAATGTTAAATAAATGAAAACCATTCACAGTTAAGAATTAGATAATAATTATTAATGCTGTAAATTACCTTTAATATATGTCTAACTATATTTAAAATGTATTACCTTTTTATAGAAGTGATTATATTTGTATGCCAATACTTTCCTATGGTAAAGTTTAGTTTAGCACTTTTATTTTGGTCGTAATAAGATCGGGACTCTTATTTTGAAGGAACTTTTACCGGAAGTGAATGGACAACGGAGCAGAATGTACATATATATTTCGCCTCCCAAGACTTCACACATTTCCTCTTTGCTTTTCGTTCGGGTTCATCTTGCGCTTTATCAGTTGAATCACTTTGAACATTCGTTTGAGAAGTTGAGGTGTTGGCTGAACTTTTTACCCCACGGTCAAACAACTTAATTTTCTTCACCATTTTTTGTAAAACAAACACACGGCGCACCCATCCATGGGCGCACCGCGCACGCGAGTAAACGTGCATCGCTTTCTGGCTCCGTAATCACACCAATGCACGTGCAACTTAAGTATCAAATTCCGACTGGTCACAACAATAATTAAATATCACTCTTAATACAACAAAAATATTTTCTTCCCATTGACGGACATTGGGAAAGAGACGTCTGTAATTACACAAAATTCACTTTACTTAAAAACGACCCATGACAAACACTTTAGTTTGACCTTATTTGATTGATTAGGTCATACAAATGCACCAAGAAAAATTATTTTTCCATTCATTTATTTCAGCCATGACTAACCGTGACGCCGCTGTGACGAAGCAGATTTCAGGCGGGGCTTAAGAAAAACTCAAGCGCACACTCTCTATAGGCCCAGAACTCATGCACCACTGAGCAACTTTTAAAGCAATAAATGGGGCCCCACCTCCAACACTGGGTCCAGATTTCTTTACACATCCATGGCTACAAAGTAACCACACACACAACTCCAAACATATCAGACACTCAACAGTATTAGGACTCTATTCACTTGCTTGGCTTCAACAATTAAAAAAGTATGACAACACAACTGAACACTCATTAAGGTTATAACTTGTGTGTATTTTGATCTATCTGTATATACTATAATCATTATTCCACAACCGATTACTATGAAAATGATGGCTTTCATATCCGTTATTTTCAATTACAGCCATGTTAAAGGATGGATTCAACCCCAGGCCAGAGTTACATTCAAAGCCATAAATGCAGAAAATTATATTTAGTTACAGCTCCCTGAGCACAAAGAAGTGAAAGGAGACATTCTTCTTACAAGTGTACAAATGAGGGTCTATGGCCCTGAAAACGCTCAGAGCAATGAAAAATGTTACACAGCTGATTTAGCACGACTCTCTGATAGAAATGCCCATTTCAGCCAGCACCTATTACCTCTTTTAAATCAATACTCGAGTCACATTTAATGATGCCGCCTTATTAAACATTTTCCTGAAGCTCAACACTGGCGGGCACTACAGTGTAATCCACTGATGTCCTAACAGCAGCGGGATCTTACATTTTCATTTGGGGGAATTTCTACAATAGTGCAGAGTTTTTGAGGGTTATACATGATAATATGTTTGCCATCATTATAATGGTAGTGCCGCAAGGTGATGAAACAATGGGGTTGGTAGCACTGCAGTGGATCAAACGACAGCTTTATGAGAGCTGAACACACTGCGGCCATTCATGAGGCAAAGCTTTGAGGTGTGGCAAAGCGAGTATAGGTTGCCCCTAGCAGAATAAAATGAATTGGCACTATAATAAAGACTAGGGTGGCTAATGGTATGCTGCTGTTTAAAGACCGATATTCTCTCAAAGCACAGTGTGAGGTGTGCATTTGATTTGTCTCTTTAATGGATTCCAATTTGAATAAGAAGCATTGTTTATGGACTATGCTAAGAAAGACTCTTCTCTAACTATTCCCTTTACAATCAAAGCAAAGCCCAATTGTAGAGGAGTAACCTCTAGCCTAGCGGTGGTGACATAAAGCCATGTGACCATGAAGTAGTCTGTTTAAAGCCTATCGTTAGCCATTTAATTCAGGGGTGTTCATTCAAGGTTCGACGATTATAAAAGTGGTGTCAATATGTGGAGATTGTCTGCCGAAGGACCAAATCTAAAATGGTAAGTTGTGTAATAAATCGTCAATTCTATATAAGTATTTCCAAATCATGTCATCCCTTGTGAGACATTTTTTAAATAAATATGCAGCAGCTTTTACACAAGTCTGCATGCGTGTATTTCTTCTACAACTTTACAGACACAAAAAGCATCCTTAACCTGCTGAAGTACACTTAGAAGAGAACAAAACTTACCCTATCCTTCATCCTCCAGCTCTGAGCTAACGCCTTGGAGCCCTCAATCTTCTCCGAGTGCCTTTTCTTCATGAAGGCCAGGGGAAGTTTCCAGTCATTCATGTCGGCCTCCTCCTCCTCTGTGAGGCCCACGGCCGGCGACTGAAGCAAGTCGGAGTCCATTTTCATCAGGGCCCTGCAGGGGAGAGCGCTGGTTAGTAACACAGATTTAAAGGATTTCTATCACCTCATGCTGGGCAGTTGTGGTGTGAAACTGAACAAAAACATGATCAGTGAAGGAAAAAGTTACTTTATAATCAATTTAATTGTGCGAAGATCCTTTTCTCTGCTAATGAAATGCTGGATTCCCCAAGTGGTTGTAAGAACAAAAGACCAGTGTGGAAGTTGGCGTTGAATTCAATACTTTTTTGACATTTAAGAATCTGAAAAAGCCCAATGGCTGCTGAGTTTATGAACCTGAGCCAAAAGCGTTCCCTCAGGTCATGTGATAATGGTTTTGAGTCATGTTTAATACACTTATGCGGATCTCCTGCTTCAATGATAACCACAACAGAAACAAACCCACTCACATCTGGAGCTCCCCGACTATGAATTCACTGAATGACACCTCACATGCAATATTTTTACTGTCTTGTTTTAGGCATATTTTTTGCAATAATTACATTTTCTGTAGTGCAATAACGGCATTAAAACAAGTGTAATTAATACATTTGTTCTAATGAAATTAATTCTCATATTTTACATCAATAATTAGATTTAACCAGGTGAAAAGAACAATATTGATACTAAATGTATGCAATAATAAGAATAATAAGAATTATTCAAGTGCAAAAAGTGTTTACTTAAATAACACTTTAATTATCAAATACACTTATCTATTGAATACACTTTTCTAATGCAATTAATACTAATAATATAGTCTAATAGATACATGTTTTAAGTGCAGAAAAACTGTTATTCTAGTGAAATGATGTGGCTGCTTTGTGCTGAAGTTGATTTGTGGTGTATTTTCATTGCACTGGATAGGAGCTCGCTTCTTATTTATTTGTACTCTGTATAATGACAATGAAGAGTTTTGCAGTATAGTATCCAGGTTACTATAACACAGAGAGGACAGCACCTGGATGACGTCATGGTGGGGGTCATGCAGCCACACATGAGGAGTTAGTTGGGTTATGTTGATGCAGCACAGCTGTGTTAAACGGGACTTTAATGACGGGGCTGTCTGCTAGCGAGCAGGACAGTTAGCAAACAAGCAAGCCAGCTAGCTTTGTGCTAGCTACACTCGCACGGCTAATATGATAGCTCTCCCTGAAGCTGGCTCTAACTCTATCACATTCAGCTATCAACTTTGAGAGAGGAGCGGGCAGCGCTATTTAAAGCAAAACAACACGAGTAGAGGCATAAGTGAAACGGAGCATATGCGTAGAAATGGCGCTATTAGTGGCAGAGAAGCGTGCAGACCTTGGTGCGGAGGGAATTTCAACCCGAACTGGGGAAGCTCTTCGTCTCCGGACGATGACAGACACAGTGGCACAAACAATCCTTGTTAGAAAATTGTAGGGCAGCGTCCACAGTCTGTATAATATGTCAAAGCCGTCAAAGCCAAGTTGGACGGGCGTGTGTTTGCAGGAGAATCTGCGGCTCCTCTCCCCACGTCGCTTCGCTATGGGAAGGGACTGGAGGTGAGGCCCATCTTCACGCGGACAGTCTGCCACAGCCACCACGCACCGGCCACACTTATCGATGACTGGGACCGTGAAGTGCTCTTCTGCAAACCAGCAACCCCGGTAGCTGACTTGGTGTGAGGGTTTTCGTTAAATTCACACACAATCTCGTGAAATATTCCGTGGAGGCACTTCTTCTGCACTACTGCAAGGGCGCAGCCATCTTGGGTTGGACCCAGAATGCACTGTCGGGGCGCCGAAGCTGTCATGTGACGTCACCGCCGCTGCCTGTCACAGCAAAATATAAACACACGCACTACACACGATTACAAACACACGATATCGGGGGGAAAAAAGCTCTCATCAAGTTCTTTTTTTGATGACGTTGAACAATTACAAATGTGAATTGTACATATTAAAATACCTTAAAAAATACCACAAGCGTTGCTTGCGAAAAAACAAAATATGAAAAATATTTTAAAATGTAATCTGCGCAAATTATTATTTTGAGACTGTAATGTTCTAAATGGATGTTTTTTGTTTATTATTCACAATATTTAAACACTATGTTTACCATTTTTCTCAAAAGACGACATTTGCAAAACCTTAAAAAATATATATATATATAAACAACTGTATCTACAAATTTTTTTGTTTTTTTTGTTGATGTTTCGCATAATTGACATCTATAGCTAAAGGGTTGGAAACAGAACATGAAGGTGATGTATGGTGATGTTCATGGATGCAGAAGGCAGACAGTCAGTCAGTTCGGGGCCTCAGAAAATATGTCTCTGCTCTAACTATGCAGATGAAGAGGTTCTCTTTGAGAGTCAGCATTTACCATACAAGCGTCTAATCCTTTGTGTTGTCAAAGAGGCATTAATCGCACCTAAAGCATTTCGTTTGGTGGCCTATTACAAAACGTACCATGTCAGGGTATTACTGTTATTTTGTCCAGAACCAGCAGCCAAACTACAGGTTAGATATTTTAATAACTGCTATCAATCATGTATCATAAGCTTCATAAAAGTTGTAGGCTTTGGGGTGGACATCGGGTCAGAAGAGTGCCATCCTGTCATTAGTATGCCGATTATATTAACATGTAAATCACTCTCTTCTCTCCCCCCAAAGATAAAACTAAAACCACTGACACTGAAAAAACTGTCAGCCTGAACAAAACTTTTAATAAAAAAGCAATGACACATGAAAATAACTGAAAATAGTCACAGATAAACACAACATGCATTAAAAAAATATTTGTTTCAGTGGCAGTCAAATGTTTTCCAATAGAACTGTTTTAATGTCAGTGTTTCCTTAAAGGTCTCCTATTATACTATTTTTAGGCATATATTATAGGTCTCAGATATTTAAAAAAAACATGTCTCTGAAGTTTTATTCTCAAAATACCAAATTCTATCCATACCTCATACGCCTCTATTTCAGCCCTGTTAGAAAAGTGCTGATTCCGGTTAGCTTTAAAAGGAGAATTCTACCCAGATTCTCAGCTAAACGCTGCGTGATTAAACGCCATATTATGTTCCAAACCACATCAAGGCGTATTTCTGAAACAGTATGGAGCTCAAATGCTTTTTCTCTTGCGGGTTTACCACAAGGTTAGTTCCTTTGTTTTTCCTGCTTTTTTACACGTACTCTCTCCAGTAAAGCTTAGCTCTGAGTGTTAGCGATGCTTGCTAATGTAAACACAGACCATATTACTTCCAAAGCACGTTGTGCATTGTTTCTGATACAGCAACGTTTCTGATAGGGCTGTGGGTGTAAAGCCAGCCCATATTTCCGATATGCCATCATGACCGCATCAAATCTGGATGAGCTCCGTTGAACCCCCGTTTTTAGAGATGTGGTTAAGGAGGGAAAGAGAGAGGGTTGTATTTTCGGACACTTTGTGAGTCTCCTTACACATCGGGGACACATATTTATGTATAAAAGACATCATAATGTGCATTTTGCATAATAGGGGACCTCAGTCAAGTCAATCATTTGCCAAATTTCACGTTGGATGCCAAAGTTTACTGTCACTTTCCAAGCTCCATATAAACATATCCAGTAGTTTGTTATATCATCAAAAAAACATTACAATATTGTAGTATTTTTACACAGAACATATTTAATTCCACACTTCATTATTGCTGCTAATCATGTAATAGCAGTATCATTAGTGCCAAGTGACTCGAATCTGGCTGATTTCATTGTCAAGTGAAGAGGTGCACAATGTCTCGTCTCTGTGTGATAAAAAATAGCCGGCGGAGCAGCTGTTCTGAAATCCCTCACTGCATGTGGGAGTGTTTTAAAAGTAGCCTGTGCTGTATTTGAGGTGCATATGTGCCCTCACAATGGTGACTCAGATGATGTTATTAACAATACAATTTTTTTCATTTTCATAATCTAAAAAATGAAACTTCTCACTTTGTCCATTGTTTAACAAAAATGAGTTTTATTTACATTATTTTAAACATACGTAAGGTGGAAACAAGCCGTGAATACAACATCTGACGCATTGTCACTTTTTTTCCAATTAATTATCTTAATTATAAAGGCAGCCATAATTATTTCTGAATGCAGCTCATTTCCCAAAGCATTTTATTCATATTTTATTTACATTCTATTTATTTGATAATGTTTCAGCCTTGAACAGCTTCTCTTTTTAAATGAAGTTCTATGGTGTATTGAGCTGTTATAGAAATGTCTTATAACGTTTTCTATCCAGTGTTTTTTAATGAACCTATTTCAATAGCAGTGTGCATGCTAACTAAACATGCATTTCTGCAAAACCAAAACCTAAGAATAATGTTTTTTTTATTCTATTTTCAATCAAACTCTGAGGTGATTTGTGTTTGACTGCAGTCATTCCTCTGTATAGCCTCCAGCTAACACTGTCACGCAATCATGAGGTCAACACTAGAATGCTCATCAGCACCAGAACATGTTTTCCTATGATTTCGAGCCAAAGCAACAACTAAGGTACCGTTGAACACTATTTTGGTTTTGAAATGCTAAATAAGTCTGTCTTCTTTTTTAAATGTACAGTGTATTTTAGAAAATAAACAAATATATAAATGGAAGATAGATACCCTGAATAATATGATTTGGATATGTTCTGGTACACAATACGTCGATTTGCTGTTTACAACGCTGCTTTTCTCAGCACCAGCATGACTCAAGTTTACTGAAGTGATCTGTCCTCAACATCCTTTGCTGTCAGACTTCACACTCATCTGTCAAACAGCAGGGAGTAAAGGTTTGTATTTTAAAGAAGAGATGAAGCGATCCCATCTTTCCCCGACTTAAATCTAACACTCAGTTTGTGGTAGCCGGTCGTGACATTACTGAGAGCCGTTTAATTGGGAGAGTACAATCAACATGTTTACCGGTTTGTTCTTGGTCAACAAAGAGATTTGCTCCACGGCGATTAATCCAACTCAAATCAAGCATTACACGGTCAGCCTTAGTCACAAAGGACAATGCTGTGCAGAGATGAGTCATTGGGCTGTCAGCTCATCAGAAAACATGAAAATACTACACCAGATAGATCACCCTCTCAGTGCATTCGCCTGCGCAACAATCATCGCTGTGGCCTCTTGGCTGGCCACACTCACAGCGCAGGAACAATCGGACATCAAAGCAACTCATAGGTATATCCAACTGAATCTGTTCCCAGTCCTAGTGTCCACTACAGGGCGAGAAAACCTATCCAATCTCTCAGGCGTAATGGAGGTTGGGACCCTGCTGATGGCTAACAGAAGCAAGGGGGCAAGAAAGAGAAGATTATTCCACCTTTTCCTCATAGGGAACAATATCAAGTCGGCTGGATGCTGGAAGCTGGACCTGCTCCCAAATCAGGAAGAGGCTCAAAATCCTTGATTGATTTCAACAAAGCAAGAGAAAGAGCGAGCAATAAGAATAATTGATGAATGGATCCAAGGAAACAAGAGTTCCAAGAGAAGAAGAGTTTCCATCAAGTGATTGTTCAATGGCACGCACATGGACTCAACAAGAAAACTGGGGTTGTGAGCTTTGAGGAAGCATTAATCCTGTTCTCTTGGGCGCTCATTTTTCATTTAGACACATGTTGTACAGGAACTATCTCAATCAGCACTGTCATAAATCAAGTTCAACAAGAATTGGAATGTTTTACAGTTTGATTTCATGAGTGAAACATACTTAAAACAAACTCTTCATAAAAAGTTTCAAGGAAGATAAAAGGTTACTCTGAGTGACTTTGTATTCTGCCCCAATCATGCATCCCCTTGCTGTTTTCAAGCCAAGTTTACAGTGCATCTATAACAGCACTCCTGAGGTTATTAATGCTTTGTTCTTCATTGCATAATGATGATCAGTATTTACTTTCTAAGCAGTTCCAGTGCAAAGCCTCAGCCTTCATAACTCACACTCAAGGTTGACTGGGAATATAAATTGTAAATCTATCAAGTCCCCAAGTAAATTTTTGAGACAATGATTGCTGCGGCGTGGGCTTTAAATGGTATCAACTGGAGGTCGACGGTTAGATAGATATACATTCAATTATTTTCTTGGCTGTCAGCAACAGCAGGCAGATGCTGTGGCTGCAGCTGCAAAGAAAGTGCAGGTTTCAGTTAACGTTGGTTGATGTGAACTGGCTGGATGCCAGAAACTGCAGCTGACTTGTGATGGCTGTAGGTTTGGGCTGAGTGCCGGAGGCTGTAGGTGAAGACTGATGGACATGACTATCAAATAGATTTTAGGCAAGGGCTGTGTCTGTCCCAGGGATTTGTAGTAACGAGAGGGGACTAAGGCTGGAATTTCTGAAATAAGGCTGCAGGAAACCGAGGTGTAGGTAGTAACACAGAGATGAGATTCGTTTGAATATAATGTTTGTTTCCCCATTTCAATGCTGCATCTCAAATGAAAGGCCCAAAATAAATATTTTGAAAAAAGAAAGAAAACAGTAAGCAAAAATCACTGCAGATGAGAGTCGGTGTTGGAGCTTTCTCTCCACAGTGGAAGTGAATTAAGCACTATCAAAACATATAGAGCGTTTATTTTAATTATAAATGTCACAAGTGTTTTAGGTGGCTAGTAGTTTACATTTTGGTTTAAATGGTCAATTAACAACTTATTTTCCAAAAATATATAGAAAAAATGACATTTTCAGGTAGTCTTAATGGTTTATAAAATGATGTGCTAATGTCATGTCCAAAGGTTGATGTACTGTCATACACATGGTTATTTTAACCCCAACTACCATCTTTTTCCAAACCTAACCAAGTATTTTTTTACCTAAGAGGACCTATTCTGTTCATGTTAAGGTTTCATATTTGAAAAACTCCCTCCAGAGGGAACAGAGGGATTTTAGCCTTTGCAGACCATTTACATGCACAAAAACCTATAGAACACACTACAGGAAAGGGATAACCATAAAAAGAAAAAATAGGGCCTCTTTAAAGGGGACCTATCATGCTAAATGCACTTTTTGATGTCTGTTATACATAAATGTGTCCCCAGTGTGTCAGGGAACTCACAAAGTGTCAGAAAACAAAACCCTCTCTCTTTTCCTCCGCACCCAAATCTCTAAAAACGGGGGTAAAACGGAGCTGATCCAGATTTGCTGCCGATATGAAATAGTATCGGAAATGTGGGCTGGCTTTACACCCACGGCCCTATCAGAAATATCGCTATCAGAATCAATGCCCGACTGTTTTGGATGTAATATGGTCTTTGGTTGCAGTCTAATTGTCCAAAAATCGTCTTTTCCTATCCACTATTCCTTGACCTCTGTGTGAAACGTCACAGGGTTAAGGAATAGTGGATAGGAGGATTAAAAAAGAATGGATGATCTGTTTGGTATTTTGAGCAAACACTTCATAGACATGTTTTTAATATTTTTTTATATCTGAGACCTTTGTCTAAAAATAACATGATAGGTGACCTTTAAATCCCCCGTTTTACAATGTTTACCTTGTGTTTAAATCTGTTTTGTAATATTACGTTGAAAGTGCAACCATTAGGAAACCCTCCTGTGGGTGATGTTAGAGTGTAGGAGTAAATAATGTGGTTGTATAAGTCTGCAGGAAGTGAAAGGTCCATTAGTTGCAGTTTTGGGATATTGTGGCTGAATGTGGAGGTTCAGATGGGGCTGGTTGGCCTTAGGGTTGTGTGTCATTTATATTGCCTTGTGTTTCTTCTATATCTCCTCTTAATGCCTATACAGTATGTGTTGTGTAAATAATTGTTTTGTTGTTGAAAGGTGCCTACAGTCAAATGCTGAGGTTGCAATTTAGAGGAAGTGACTTCAGGTAGAAGCGGATGACAGCCGAGTGCCATTCCAGTTTCCAAATGCAGCAGTTCAGCACATTTGCTGAAGTTGATGAATGATTCTCGCGACTGGTTGAATGCACTTATTGGAAGTTCCTGTGGATAAATGCGTCAGCTAAAAGAGCGTAATGTAATATTGTTATATACATGATGACTTTGCTTTTGCATTGTCGAATATTTAAGAGAACTACAGAAGCACTGAAATGCACTTTTTTTTCAAACGTCAACTGTTTCTGACAAACGCACTCTTAAGACCTACCTAACAGCTTTGTCAATAATTGTCTATGAGAGATATGTAAATCACCCCTGTGTTCATGCAATTCCTCTTTAATCGCCAGCAGCTTCTCCTGACAAGATAATCGATAGCCACTTACACAGAGGTACCTATTCATTCCTGACCGTGTAGGCACCATGGAGCACACATCCTGCAGACATGTCTCCATTTAGCCTTGATCAATGAGTTCATTCACAACACCCAGTCAATTGAATGAATGTAGGTGTCTGCTTTGTGGGTCTTCCCTGCAGCAAAATGAATGTGCATGATGCTCAGAGAGATTACCTGCCACAGCATGAGCAGGGTGGGAGGTTTTACTTTGGCAACATGTCTTTTTAAGTTATAGACTCCCTCCTTCACTTACTGTAAGGTTTTGTTGTTACCAATTCAACTCAGTTTCTGAACAATGCTGTTCCCTTACAACTAAACTGCATTACGAGGAGAACGTATTTTCCCAATAACATGAGGTTAACGTTTAACATTGACGAAAAACAAAAACATCATGGTTTGGGTTTGAATAAGTACGTTTGAAAAGTGATTTTGAATATGGGACTTAATAATAATAATAATAATAATAATAATACACATTCAGATAAGCTTACTTTTTGTTTCACATGGGACACCAACAATGTTGTCCCGCCTGTAAGCCCTGTGTTTGTGTGGCCCATGAAACACATCCCCCTCACATGGACAGGGACTTTTTGCTGCATGTCATATTTTCTGTCTCCCCCGTTAAACTCCTTCACTTAAAAAAGGCACTGGTTGCCCCCAAAAAAAGAAATCAGAAGTCTATGAGCTGCTTGCTTTTTGCAACAGTCCTTGTAAGTATGCAAAACTTTACAATCAAATGCACAAATTACCATTTCACAGGTATATATGACTAAGTTAAAGTTAAAAAAATGCAATGTTACCTTGAAGTTGTTCACATCTGCATGGCAATATAAAATATTTCCTATTTTGAGCAGTCAAGTCAATGTTAACGGAACTAACGGAACAGGATGGAGGGTTTAAAAATTCCTACTCCCTAGTTGGTTTGGAACGGGACTGAATGTGGTGGATGCTCCACGCTAACATGCTGGAAGTGGGTAGAGGGAGGGTGTAGGTCTGTTTGGAATAGAGCCATAGAGAACACATTTGTGAATCCTGTTTTGTTTTATACTTGCGTAATTTTTAGGAGACCCAGCTGACAAATTATAATGGGTAACAACTCTGATTCCACTGAACATAAATTCTAACTTAATAGAAAACACGCATGGAAGAGAGAAACCAACAGACAAGCAGTGGGGGAGAAGAGGAGGACTGATTGATCTTGACCTTGTCTTTTTAAGTGATCACTTCAATAATGGTGATTTCACTTCTTATTTGACCACACACACACACACACACACACACACACACACACACACACACACACACACACACACACACACACCTTTGTCCCTGGGAGAAGACTGGAGCCACGTGTTCACACTCATTATCTCAACAAGGCCGCAATAGCAGTGTGAGGAGCACTTACCATGACGGTGAAAAGCTGCTGCTACTCCTCGCCCTCCCAAACACACAGACAGGAGGTGGGCGGTGTGGAGAGGGGACAGAGATCAGAACAGACCACTTCAAATGACTCAGGTGGGTTTTTGGTTTGTGAAAGGGCAGCCGGTGTTGAAAAAGCAAGTATCTTTTGTGCCTGCACCACGTCTCGTTGTCAGGTAGAGAGTTGAGGCTCAGGAGACCTGAAGCAATATGTTTTTTTTTCATTTGTTTTCAACTATAACAGCTACCTTATTTTAAGTCACAATTTTGTCATGCATTGGGTTGGAGCAGTAGGTACCAAACCAAAGCAGCTGCAAATTATTTATAAATAAAAGGCATTTTCAAGAAGACGTGGGTTTTTGTTACGGGTGAGTGAAGCAGGACCCAAATGCAGATAACTGATTAACCTTTATTTCAAGGATAATGAAAATAACTGACAAAACAGAACACTCACCGGTGAACTCAGTCACCAACAAAAGACGAACCAACACTGAACACAGGAAGAGACAAGACTAAATACAGGGAGGGGTAATCACAAGACGAGAAACAGCCGGGCAGGGGAGGAGAAACACAAGGGCGACAGGTGAACACAATCAGACAATTAGACACACCAGGGAAACTAACGACGGGGAGGAAAAACACAGGAAGAAGGACCAGACAATATACAAGGAGGAAAACACCCATAACCCGACATACAAAACTACAAACGTGACATATCATAAGAATCCTGACAGTTGTTGTACCTCCAGACAGCAGCTTGTGGCTTTACTGTATCTGCACACACCAAGAATCAGCTCACTTACTACACTAGCTCAACCTTATTAGCCTCTATTCAATCATTCCATCCACTTATTTCAATTTTAAACTGCTACAGTGAGTTGTGGACAACATCACAGAAGGGAGAATTATGATTCCAATATGATATGAAAAGGTACACAACAAAGGCAGTGTCTCAGGCTGATGTGGAGGAGCCGCTTATGAAATTCAGATTAAAATGGCTCAGATGTCGTCACTCAAGGTCTTAAATGCTCACACATGCAGAAAATAAAAAAAAATGACAGACAGACAGATGCGAATTCACTCCGACGGCGAGCATGAAGCGGTGGACGCGGCGCAAATCACGCGATTGAGGCGATTGAACGGTACTGCGTAAAACGTGAGAATATGGTAAATGGTAAATATCACGGTAAAATATGTTCATTTTGTTGTAGTTGTACTTCCTGAGCCAGCGCGTCTTGTTTGAATGATGCGAGTAAACACAGCTGCCAGCCGCGGTGAAACTCGAGCGTTTAGAGCAACACACTCTCACTCGCGCACAAATGATAATAAACAAACATTTGTATAAAGCATATTTGTCCACTTATATGTTGATAAGAGTATTACAAACTTTGAAAAAAATATCCCTCTAAGGTACATTTAGAACAGATAAAAAATGTGCGATTACTTTGCTATTAATCGTGATTAACTATGGACAATCATGCGATTAATCGCGATTAAATATTTTAATCGACTGAAAGCCCTACTTTTTACTAATACACAACAAATTGGCGACGAGGATGGCCGTGGCTTCTACTCCTTAACCTCCCAGTCACACCTTTCTTCAGTGTCCGGGAGAACCTACAATGCCATTTGGAACATGGCTAAAAATGTTCGAAAACTATCTGCTAATGATCGACATGGAAGGAGCACTGCGGTCAACTCAGCCGTCTCTCAAATTTGCTTGGTCAAATGAGCAGTTCTTCATTTTTTAGAGCGTGATTTATAGCGCCTTTACGGTAATCGCTGAGAAGCGTCACTAACGCAAGAGTAACCCCTAGATTCCACCGGGTCCGTCTGCGGCGCGTTACGGCTGCGCCGCGGTTTTGGTCCAGCCTCCTCCGGCGTCTTACCCTACCGGGCGTGTTTCAGAAGCATTTCAGAAGCGGAGCGTCTTGCCTGCCGGCTCGCAGTTTTTGTTGATTTGGGCATATTTCCTGGACAGGCTACTTTGTACAGACAAAGTTCATAATAATTGCAATATCCCAGTTATAAACGACATGAATCAAAGATGTGTTGCTGTATTTTAGTGGTAAAAAAATGCATTCATCATCATAATTATTCTATATATATAATTAACTAAGTTCAC
>NW_011350936.1:15376-15952 GCF_000735185.1 Notothenia coriiceps
AGAATTATTCTATATAATTTACACAGTGCCTGTAAACCGGAGGAGAACGCTGGCATTTCTCCTCCTACTTGAAAGACTACGGAGGGATAGGGTCTGCACAATTAGTTTGTATGTGTGTATATGCTATGCTCTGAACATTCCACTTCCTGCCTGCCCGACATTACCTTACCCCTAGTTTCCACCGGGTCCGTCTGCGTCGCGTTACGGCCGCGTTACGGCTGCATTACGGCCGCGTTACGGCTGCGCCGCAGCGTCCGCAAGGATCGCGGCCACTCTAGTCAATGGGTGCTATTCCACCAGACGCGCCGCGTTACGGCTCAGAAGCGTCCCAGAAGCGTCTCGCCTTTGGGCTCCGCTCGAAATAGGATTGAAGTCTATTTTTCGACGCCACGCAGCCGTAAGGTAATGTCAGGCAGGCAGGAAGTGGAACGTTCAGAGCATATATAGCATATATATATATATAGGCCTATATATATACACACAAACTAATTTTGCAGACCCTATCCCTCCGTAGCCTTTCAAGTAGGAGGAGAAATGCCAGCGTTCTCCTCCGGTTTACAGGCACTGTGTAAATTA
>NW_011350937.1:0-232 GCF_000735185.1 Notothenia coriiceps
AAAGTAGAGACACTACATACTGATATACACCTGAACATCAGCAGGAGAGGACTCTTTAAAGTAGAGACACTACATGCTGATATACACATGAACATCAGCAGGAGAGGACTCTTTAAAGTAGAGACAATACATACTGATATATACCTGAACATCAGCAGGAGAGGACTCTTTAAAGTAGAGACACTACATACTGATATACACCTGAACATCAGCAGGAGAGGACTCTTAAGTA
>NW_011350937.1:277-5040 GCF_000735185.1 Notothenia coriiceps
TCTGTGTGTGTGTGTGTGTGTGTGTGTGTGTGTGTGTGTGTGTGTGTGGTGGTGTGTGGGTGTGTGTGTGTGTGTGTGTGTGTTGTGTGTCCATCTTTGGTCCAACACTTTACGTTTAGAGATGTAACGCTCATGCTACTGTTGGTGCCTGTTGGAGAAAGCAACACTACAGACTTTGGTCTTTTTTTTAAATACTTTTACAAACAGGTTTAGACAATCCTGATGTATGTACATATATATGAGCTATGCGATGACGTACATCCCCGTGTTTGCACTCAGTGTCAGTTCATTTGCACTTACTGTCAATGTTGGGACCTCTTGTCTGTTTTGTTCCTTATTTCACATACTTCATTTATGTTAATCTTATTTTTTTTCAAGACGTGTGCGGTGTTGCATCAGCCTGGTATCACCAACTGCGTATCAGTAATGACATTTTTGCGGTGTATAACTACGCTTTATTCATGCAGGCGGTCGATTTCACCAACCGCTGACAATATATATCTGTTATACAAAGTTCGTCAAGGCTGGGAGGGATGTGTGAAAGCAGAACACCTTGTTTTCGGTCTCGTTTGGAAACAGAAGTGATCAGTGGACTTTGTACGTAATCACGGGCCAGTATTGAATCTTATTACCCCCTGCTGTCTAGTCCATGATATATCTCAAAACGAGACTGCCAGATCATCGTTGAGTACTTAATTCGTAACGACTCGCTCTCCCCTTCTCGCAGTGAACTCTCCTTCTCTGAGTGTTCAGCTTTCCTTCATTGTTCATCCAAAAAGCAAGTAATAGTCGCTGTCAATTTCATTAACTTAATACCTTTGGAATTGTTGCTAATAAATGTTCTTCTACTCGGACTAATCAATCATGAGGTGCATGTATCTCTATAGAATTTATGTCACGATTGGATTACATTATTCAGCCATCGATTTGATATGCGTGCGTGAGAACTCTTGGACCTCACTCAGAATCGCTGAGCTAAACTTCTGAAGGTCAATGATCGTATAGCCATCCGTCAACTCTCTGTCTCCTCTACTTTAAAGTAGCTCTCACTCTCCGGCTCATGTTCAGGTGTTACACTCAGCTAGCGCGTGTCTCATACTGTCAAGTATCCTCGTCCTCTGATGTTTCAGGGTGATTATCAGTATGTAGTGTCTCTACTTTAAAGAGTCCTCTCCTGCTGATGTTCAGGTGTATATCAGTATGTAGTGTCTCTACTTTAAAGAGTCCTCTCCTGCTGATGTTCAGGTGTATATCAGTATGTAGTATCTCTACTTTAAAGAATCCTCTCCTGCTGATGTTCAGGTGTATATCAGTATGTAGTGTCTCTACTTTAAAGAGTCCTCTCCTGCTGATGTTCAGGTGTATATCAGTATGTAGTGTCTCTACTTTAAAGAGTCCTCTCCTGCTGATGTTCGGGTGGTATATCAGTATGTAGTGTCTCTACTTTAAAGTAAGTCCTCTCCTGCTGATGTTCAGGTGGTATATCAGTATGTAGTGTCTCTACTTTAAAGAGTCCTCTCCTGCTGATGTTCAGGTGTATATCAGTATGTAGTGTCTCTACTTTTAAAGAGTCCTCTCCTGCTGATGTTCAGGTGTATATCAGTATGTAGTGTCTCTACTTTAAAGAGTCCTCTCCTGCTGATGTTCAGGTATGTAGTGTCTCTACTTTAAAGAGTCCTCTCTCTGCAGTTTACTTACTTCTGGAGAAGGAGATTCTCCTGACGCGCCGACACACCTCAGACGTGTGTTGTTCATACCAGAGGTGGCTGTCATCACAATATCTGTGAAATAAAGATGTTATTTTAAACATTTGATTCAACACAGAAACATCATCTTGACACTATAGAAGGGATTAATTCAAGAACGATTCAAGCTGGTCAACAGTTGATAAGCTAATAATTGTCAAAACAACGTCAAGACATGAAGGTTAAAACTAGACAACATTTGAAGGGAAAATGTCCGAAGGTCCAGGAATTCATATATAGGGTCATCCTTGGGGATATTAAATAAATACAGTCCCTTTCAAACCTCAACCCCAACATATAAGTTATTTGCTTTTTGGATTCCAAGATATATCTATTCTGTTGTTTGGTCTGAATGGCAGAAGGAGCAATATTTGATAAAAGCTGAATGTGTGAAAATACAAATTGTGTTCTACAGACTTCTCTGATTGGAATAGATCCTACACGTTTTACTTGTATTTGATCTACACGGCTCCTCCATTTTCCTGGCTCTACAACTTTGATTAAAGCCCCAATCTGTGTGTGTTAGAGTTCCTTTACCTTTTCATGCGTGTCTTCTTGTCGAAGGGTCTGCAGAGGCACTGGGAGAAGAACTTGCAGAGCTCCAGGACGCAGGGCTGCAGTTTGTGAGCGCTGACGGTCGTCGTCATGCCGGACGATGAGACGTCGGTCAGATCCGGCCTTCTCCACGGACAACCTCTCAACAAACAGAGTGAGACGTCATGTCAGAAACAAACTATCTCTTCACAGCTGATCCACTTTAAAACTGATCTGAGTTCCCATCCTGCTAAGTGGTGCAGGTACGTAGTGGACCCTGAAGGCAGCATCTCCCCGGACCAATGAGATTTTGGGTTAATGCAGAAAATAATCTCTGTGTCAAACAAACGTTTAGGATTCTTAAACATTTTTGTTCAGCAGGATAATCTCCACATATTAACACCACTTTATGATTTCTGAAGTAAAAAGCTAACGTTAGGCTTTAAATGAACTCCAGCACGGTCACATGACTTCATGTCACCACCACTAAGCTAAAGGTGGCTAATGTTGGGCTAAAGAAATGACTACAGCACGGTCACATGACTTCATATCACCGCCACTAAGCTAAAGGAGGCTAATGTTGGGCTATAAAGGAACTACAGCCGCTAAGCTAAAGGGGCTAATGTTGGGCTATAAAGGAACTACAGCACGGTCACATGACTTCATCACCACGCTAAGCTAAGGGATTGGCTATAAAGGAACTACAGCACGATCACATGACTTCACGTCACTACCACTAAGCTAAAGGAGGCTAATGTTGGGCTATAAAGGAACTACAGCACGGTCACATGACTTCACGTCACTACCACTAAGCTAAAGGAGGCTAATGTTGGGCTATAAAGGAACTACAGCACGGTCACATGACTTCACGTCACCACCGCTAAGCTAAAGGAGGCTAATGTTGGGCTATTAAGGACTTCCAGACAATGATGGTGCAAAACTACTCAATACTTTCAGGGTTTGAGAACTAATTCCTGCTCCACAAAACCAACAAAGTAAAAAAGATAAGAAAGGATCAGACAGGTAAGTTAGCTAAGTGGTTAAATAATCAATCAAAAATAATGATGCTCTAAGGCTAAAAGAGATTTTTATTATTGAATAAATAATCCGAACACCCATCCTTCTCTTTCTCTCATTGTATCCGTTCTGCATAATGTCGTCGCAGTGCTTAAATTCCCATTACAGACGCATTCTAATCATTATTAATGCACAGGCTGCTAATTACCATAAAAATACATATTCAAATGTGAATTTTAATCAGACACCTTTCCACATGTATGCTCATTTTGCAGTTGATATCCAGGTCAGCAACATTTAACAAATCAAGACAAAGAGAGTGTCCATTTTGGATTCATTTTCCCCTTTCCATAACCTATCAATGTCCGCTCAGCAAGATCTGCTTAAGTGAACTCAACATCTACCATGTACATTTCCAATTGATATTCAATGATGTCTTGCATTTGACCATATAGACCACATTTAAACTGGATCCAAAAATACATTTGCATGGATTGAGATTTTTCTACCAAAACCATGATTACCGGTTTTCTGAAATCCAAAATCAACAGGAAAAAAATTATTATTATACTAATGGAAAGCAAAAAAGGCAACCACATGAACTGAAGGACAAAAAAACATCAAGGTCATACAACTGACAACAAGATATTATGATATAATTATTGACATGTTATCAACATTTCCTTTCTTAGATATCCTCAATACAGATATATATATATATATATTGTGAAACTCTTAACCTTAAGTCACCTTGAAAACCTGCAGCCATTGCTAGGTCTGTAATGAGATCATCTGCACATAGATCAGCCATTATGGTGCAATAACGTCTGATCACTGGTGTGTGTGTGTGTGTGTGTGTGTGTGTGTGTGTGTGTGTGTGTTAGAGAGAGAGTGTGTGTGGGCAGGGGGTCTGAAACATCCTCAGACTCAACACACACAGACACAGTGCAGAGATGTGAAGCTGGGCCACACACACTCATTTTGCTGCACACTAATGACGCGGTGACAAATTGCAGAGGATGCTCGGCTTCCATTTTGTTGCTAGGCAGAACTCAGACGGTCANTACCAACAGTTGATTTAAAAAATCTAATCAATTTCAGTGTGTATATCAGTATGTAGTGTCTCTACTTTAAAGAGTCCTCTCCTGCTGATGTTCAGGTGTATATCAGTATGTAGTGTCTCTACTTTAAAGAGTCCTCTCCTGCTGATGTTCAGGTGTATATCAGTATGTAGTGTCTCTACTTTAAAGAGTCCTCTCCTGCTGATGTTCAGGTGTATATCAGTATGTAGTGTCTCTACTTTAAAGAGTCCTCTCCTGCTGATGTTCAGGTGTATATCAGTATGTAGTGTCTCTACTTTAAAGAGTCCTCTCCTGCTGATGTTCAGGTGTATATCAGTATGTAGTGTCTCTACTTTAAAGAGTCCTCTCCTGCTGATGTTCAGGTGTATATCAGTATGTAGTGTCT
>NW_011350937.1:5080-5501 GCF_000735185.1 Notothenia coriiceps
CACGTCATCACCGCTAAGCTAAAGGAGGCTAATGTTGAGCTATAACTACAGCACGGTCACATGACTTCACGTCACCACCGCTAAGCTAAAGGAGGCTAATGTTGGGCTATAAAGGAACTACAGCACGGTCACATGACTTCACGTCACCACCGCTAAGCTAAAGGTGGCTAATGTTGGGCTATAAAGGAACTACAGCACGGTCACATGACTTCACGTCACCACCGCTAAGCTAAAGGAGGCTAATGTTGGGAAGAACTCCAGCACGGTCACATGACTTCACGTCACCACCGCTAAGCTAAAGGAGGCTAATGTTGGGCTATAAAGGAACTACAGCACGGTCACATGACTTCACGTCACCACCGCTAAGCTAAAGGAGGCTAATGTTGGGCTATAAAAGGAACTACAGCACGGCTAAAGGTGG
>NW_011350937.1:5541-6029 GCF_000735185.1 Notothenia coriiceps
CGGTCACATGACTTCACGTCATTACCGCTAAGCTAAAGGAGGCTAATGTTGGGCTATAAAGGAACTACAGCACGGTCACATGACTTCACGTCACCACCGCTAAGCTAAAGGAGGCTAATGTTGGGCTATAAAGGAACTACAGCACGGTCACATGACTTCACGTCACCACCGCTAAGCTAAAGGAGGCTAATGTTGGGCTATAAAGGAACTACAGCACGGTCACATGACTTCACGTCACCACCGCTAAGCTAAAGGTGGCTAATGTTGGGCTATAAAGGAACTACAGCACGGTCACATGACTTCACGTCACCACCGCTAAGCTAAAGGTGGCTAATGTTGGGCTATAAAGGAACTACAGCACGGTCACATGACTTCACGTCACCACCGCTAAGCTAAAGGAGGCTAATGTTGGGCTATAAAGGAACTACAGCACGGTCACATGACTTCACGTCACCACCGCTAAGCTAAAGGAGGCTAATGTTGGGCTA
>NW_011350938.1:0-4915 GCF_000735185.1 Notothenia coriiceps
CATTATGATGGAGGTGAGTGCTACTGGGCGGTAGTTGTTCAGGCTGGTGATTTTCGTCTTTTTGGGGACAGGAACGATGGTGGACTGTTTGAAGCATATGGGGACTACAGACTGCAGTAGGGACCTGTTGAAGATGTCTGTGAACAACTCTGCCAGCTGAACTGCACAAACCCTGAGAACACGGCCAGGGATGCCATCAGGTCCAGGAGCCTTGTTTGGGTTAACCCTTTTAAAGGATTTGCACACATCTGCCCTGTTTAAAACAAAAGGGCAGGGCTCCTGATCCTTCTGTGCCTCCACAGCCTGGCTGCTCTCAAAGCGTGCAAGAAAACTGTTCAGCTCAGCTGGGAGAGATGCACACGCAGACACTCCCGCAGCACCCCCCGCTGCTTCTTTGTAGTCTGTCATTATTCTTAGTCCCGCCCACATGTTCCGGGTGTTACAGCCTTTGAAGTCAGATTCCACCTTGTCTTTGTATTGTCTCTTTGCACTGCTGATAGCTCTCCGGAGTTCATACCTAGAATTCCTGTAATCGTCCAAATCTCCAGCTCTGCGCGCGAGAGTGTGCGCTTTCAGTTTGCCACGCACCTCGTCGTTTATCCAGGGCTTTTGATTAGAAAATGTTCGTACTGAAACCTTCGGTACCACGTCATCGATGCATTTCCCAATGTAGCAGATGACCGTGTCCGTGTGTGTGTTGATGTTGTTGTCCTCAAACACACTCCAATCCGTAGATGCAAAGCAATCCTGCAGAGCTGAATCTGATTCCTCACTCCATCGCTGTACTGTCCTTGTTACCGGTCTGTCCCATTTGAGTTTCTGCCTGTAAGCAGGGAGCAGCAGCAGCAGCAGTGAGATGTGGTCTGATTTGCCGAAGGGAGGGCGAGGGAGAGCCTTATATCCATGTCGAAAAGGGGAATAAACATGGTCCAGTACGTTTCCCCCGTGCGTCGGGCAGCTGATGTGTTGAAAGTATCTCGGCAAAAATTTCTTCATGTTGACGGTATTAAAGTCCCCGGCCACAACGAACGCCGCCTCTGGCCGTGAAGTCTCCGTACTGTTGATAATCCCAAACAGCTGATCAAGTGCTGTGTTGTTGTCGGCGAGCGGTGGAATATACACTGCTGTGATCACAACAGATGTAGATTTTCTAAGCAGGTGAAAAGCTCGGCATGTGATCGTGAGGTGCTCTAAAAGAGCAGAACAGTCCGAAGAAATAATCCTCACATCTGTACACCAGTTATTATTTATCAAGAGACACACACCGCCTCCCTTACTTTCTCCCAAGTTAACTGTCCAGTCCTGTCGAAAAATTGTGATTCCGTCAGCAACAATGGCGGAGTCCGGGATAGCAGGGTTGAGCCAAGTCTCTGTGAGAATGAAGAAGTTACAGTTCTTAATGTCCCGTTGAAAAGCAATCCGACTTCTGAGTTCATCTAGCTTATTTTCAATCGATTGAACATTAGCCAGAAGAATACTCGGAAGAAGGGGTCGGTTTTCTCGTTTTCTCAGTCTGACCAGCAGCCCGGCGCGGGTCCCCCTCTTGGTCTTCCTCCTGTGTCTCTCGTGTAGCCATGGCGAATCTCCATTGTCTGTCGGTGGGCTATTGTCCACAAAGTTTCTTATGTGAAGAAGTTCTTCTCTGCTATATTGTATAGCAGAGTTGGTGCGGTCGGCTTGCATGTTGCGACCCATGTTAAAAGCAGACAGCAAAAAGTAAATAAACACTGAAAAAATACGAAAGAGGGCAAAGTTGGAGAGGAGCCAAAAGACAATGCGGCCATCTTTCACGGCGCAGAGTGTACCTTAACCCTAACCCAAACCGCAAACAGTTTTTGGCCTGGTCTGACCACTAAGAGTTTGGGCTGATCAAGGTCTTTTTCCACAGATTTGTATTGCCTCCATTGAGCCAAATCTGATCCTTTGGTTTAAGTCGACTATCACATAGATGTTTTGGCTCGCAACTCTTTCATGCTCAGCAACGAATGCAGCCCCCAATAACTCTCTGCTGTCTGTGCGATCCACTACACTGATCTTGTGTGTGTGTGTCAGAGCCCTGCACACACCATAAACGGCAGCAAAAACGTAGCATGAGACTGTATAATTATGCTAACTATCGAATGTATGTGCATTTGTTTCCTTTCAGCACAGTGCAAGTCTTTTAGCACCCTGCTGTCATGTACTGTAGACTGTGGTGTTTCACTGCAGGCGGTACACCGTGAGCAAAAAACTAATAAAATAATTTATTAATGCAGTCCGCGCAAAAGATGTGCTGAAAGCAAAATTACAACTTAATACAGTTCTTTCAGGTAACTCAGGCAAAGGCTGAACTGCAAAAACAACAATTTGAAAGGAACACCTTTAAATATAAAAGGACATTTGAAAATGCATTACATTTCCTGTTATCTGGCTGACAAAAGTAGGAACTCCCTCTGGAGGGAACACAGGGATTTTAGCATTTGCACACCATTTACATGCAAAAAAACCTAGAAAACACATTACAGGAAAGGGAAAACCACAAAAAGCATAATAGGGCCTCTATAAACCTGTGTGTGCTGTTTGTGGGATTAAGTGTAAACTCAATTTCGTTTTACAAATGACTTTTCAAGCCAGCTGTCAAGTAAAGTATTCAAATAAAAGGACAATCAAATCTTATCTAACAAGGTTACCATCATCTTCCACCATAGGAGCAGAGTTTGTTTTTCAACAGCCATGGACCTTCTATCTAAACAATGGAGTTTTGATCTCATTTTTCCATGGCACTTCATTGTGTGTGTGTGTGTGTGTGTGTGTGTGTGTGTGTGTGTGTGTGTGTGTGTGTGTGTGTGTGTGTGTGTGTGTCAATTATTTGTGGATGCTGCAAAGAGAGAGTTGCATCCTGGATATATATTTTTTTTAACATGATCCATATGCAGATGAATACATAAACGTGCACATTTACACGAGTGCAGCAGAAGGGCGTGTGAAAAGCCTTTAATCTTTCCAGCAGTGATCCACCAGGACTCTACATTATTCATCTGATTCGCTTCTCAAGGAGATAAAACTCCTCCTCACTGTTTTACGAATGCACTCACTGACTGACTCACTGGATTCCTTTTCTCATATCAAGTACTCTGAACATGCTTGGAGCTATCATATGGAGGGCGGTGTTGAATTATTGCTCCAAACATATTGATCGCTTCACCAGCTCAGGTCATTTACGGTCAGCTGTTCCTCCGTGTACTGAAGCACTTGTGGAATGCAAAACATTCAAGTGCAACGACCTATAAAACTGCTCTGCTTTTGCATCGCTATATACTTTTGCAGTCTTTACGACCCCTCAAAGCGCTTCACTTATCCTAGTTAACATTCACCCATTCACACTTTGATACAGAGGCAGAGGCTGCCGTAGGGAAACTTACATTCACACACCTTGGGTAATGTTACCGGGAGCAATTTGGGGTGTGTGTCTTTCCCAAGGACACATCGACTTGTTGAGAACAGTCATCTACGTCCTGAGCCACAGTCGCCCAAGATAGATATGTGCATAACAAATAGCCATTATAAATTGTGTTGGTGGCCAAGATTGTTAAACCTTGCTATTTCCCTTATTATCTTCTGGATGAATTAATAAGTGTGCTTTGTTTACCACAATATTACTAGCTGACTAAACACTTAACTTAGCGAGCAAGGAGACAACACCATACAAACATTCCACTCCATCAGTGAAGTCAATTACTATAGACATTGTATCTATTATATTTGTCAGCTCTACATCTGGAAAAATATTCTCCCAACTACTTTGAGTGAAGCACAAGGAACACAGGGTGCTCTGGCACTTGTTTGTTTCATTGGGTCTGATAAACAGTACATTCATCAAACTCAGTGCACACTATAAATATTCTCCAAATGACTGTCATATTTCCATAGTTCCAATGCTGTTAACAGCATTCCAACTATCTGTTCTTCTACGCACGAAATTCTTTAATTTTATTCCGCCCGTTATTTTGCCGTTATTCTCCTCCCGCATTGAGGAGAAACTCCGTTCAAACATCAAAACGTTCAGCTCTGTCGGGAATGGAGTGCTATTACTTTTATCATTCATAACTTTCATAATTCCAGAGATACATCCCATAATTCATCACAGTTTTAACCATTGAAGTCAATGGAGAAAATCTTCAGACTTGAACAATCTTCATGCGACTTCAACTGCTATCTGTTCCTTCATACTTTCACTCAGAAACCTCATTCCAACTTTAAAATGTTACACACATTTCTGACATTATTCGTGTAAAACAACTTTTAAATCTGATTCTTACTTTTAGAGGTATTAAACATTGTTCAGAACTTGGTACAGAGGCCTTCTTCAGATTGTAACATTAACTAGAGTGTGTGATGTCACAGAGTGTAGGAAATCTTGAAATTTGCCTTCATAATTTTTCATGACAAACGAAGGAAAACATCTCGTAGCTTGAAAAATTAGAAATAATTAAGCAAAAATAATTAAACAAAATGCCTCTTGAGGGCATGAAGTGACAAACACTTTCAACATTAAAGCCCATTGTAATTTCAGGCTGATATTTCCTCACAGCAGCAGCCGCACACCTTTAGTTAATCTGCCAAAAAGGCCACATTATTGACCCGAAAGTACATAAAAAGCACACTTCAGATACTCAAGGTCCTTGAGATGCTTCACACTTTGAGATTTCACTGATATCTGTTACGGTTCTTTGACAAAACGTTCACATGTAAGAGGTTTATCTCTCATTCAGAACAATTGAAATCTTTGATCTCTGGACATCTCGTTAGCTCAAATATAAACACCTGTGTAATGGAACACGATGATGTCATAACTCCAACTGACATGCTCAGAGCAGCAGACTTCAGATAAAGGTTAATGGTCCTGCCCTCAACAGCTCTACGTCAATTATGGGGT
>NW_011350939.1:0-5328 GCF_000735185.1 Notothenia coriiceps
GTGTTCAACATGTAAGAAGTAGAAAGTACAGGTATTTGTGTTCAACATGTAAGAAGTAGAAAGTACAGGTATTTGGGTTCAACATGTAAGAAGTAGAAAGTACAGGTATTTGAGTTCAACATGTAAGAAGTAGAAAGTACAGGTATTTGAGTTCAACATGTAAGAAGTAGAAAGTACAGGTATTTGTGTTCAACATGTGAGAAGTAGAAAGTACAGGTATTTGAGTTTAACATGTAAGAAGTAGAAAGTACAGGTATTTGAGTTCAACATGTAAGAAGTAGAAAGTACAGGTATTTGAGTTCAACATGTAAGAAGTAGAAAGTACAGGTATTTGGGTTCAACATGTAAGAAGTAGAAAGTACAGGTATTTGTGTTCAACATGTAAGAAGTAGAAAGTACAGGTATTTGTGTTCAACATGTAAGAAGTAGAAAGTACAGGTATTTGTGTTCAACATGTAAGAAGTAGAAAGTACAGGTATGTGTGTTCAACATGTAAGAAGTAGAAAGTACAGGTATTTGAGTTCAACATGTAAGAAGTAGAAAGTACAGGTATTTGTGTTCAACATGTAAGAAGTAGAAAGTACAGGTATTTGAGTTCAACATGTAAGAAGTAGAAAGTACAGGTATTTGGGTTCAAAATGTAAGAAGTAAAAGACAAAAGTGGTCAGAAAAATAAGTAGTGGAGTAAAGTACTGATACCAGAAAAATGCACTTAAGTACAGAAACAAAGTATTTGTACTCAAATACTTCCCACCTCTGCTAATTGTTATCAATGTGTTTTCACCTCTGCCGCTGCGCCCTATGAAGCGCAGGTCAGTGAAGTGGGCGTGTCCCTGCTTCATGGTTGCCGTGGCGTTACGTAGCTCCGCCCTGCTGTTGTCATCATTCCCGGCCATCACCACGACAACAACACCGTCAGGAACGTCGTTTCCCAGGGCAACCACCTGTAGTCCGGAGACACACAGGATTACTTTCTGACAAAAGGTTTAAAAACTACAGAAATATTACAAATTATGTTATGTATTTTAGGGGGGGGGTTTCTTTAGCTAAAGCTTGAATAAAACTGCAGCGAAATTCAAAGCATGCCAGAAAAGGAGGAAATAAGTCCTTCTATTAGTTGTATTTAATTGTACCCCTCTCGAAGCTTTCTAGGGCAATATAACAATGTTTTATTTAGCATTATCCCTCCTCATCTATTTAAGTAACACTTGCATTGTTTTTGTCGAAATTACTATGACTATATTTATATATATAAATAATTGTCCTTTTATGAGGTTTTTTTATGTTATTCACTCGTTTTTTGTTTGTTTTAAACTATGGGGACTAGATCCAGACGTCTATGTCTATGAGCTAGGAGCCAGTTGAAGAGGACTAAAAACCATTTTCAGAGATCTAGTGACTACTTGAAGAGTTAAAAGGTAGTTGCAGAAGTCTTTAGGACAATTTGCTGAAATCCTGGAGTGGAGTGCACCAGCTGGGCGTAAGACTGGGCGTAACTCTACGTCCGACGTAGAACTGAAGGTTAAGACCAAACTAAAGCTATGACTAGTGCACCACTTAGAATTAAGCCCTGTATGCGTTGCGTGTAACTTTTACGCCTAGTACGGAGCAGGCGTAAATCGGAAAGACAGACTAGTATCCATAGTAACGTAAAACAGGCAAGAAAGAAAATAACGATGGCAGTGCGTCTTGTTTACAGGTTTAACAACGAAAGAGTCGTCCGTGATCGAACAAACCCACTGGACATCTATTCAGTGAGCTGATAGAGAGGTTTCGTTTCGGCAGACAAGCCCTTTTTGAATTAATCGAGGAGATCTCCCTTCAACTCCAGCGCGGATCAGACAGAAACGCTCTCCCCAACCTTGCAGGTGCTGATTGCGCTAAGATTTTACGCTAACGGGGGCTTTGAATGGAGAAGTTTGAGTGTTAAATTATGTAGACGTGTGTTGCTTGGCAACAATGACTGTTTTGCGTGTATTGACGTGGACGCGCATTTTTTGTCAGGCTTGGTGCACTCTGTGTTAATTCGAATCCCTAAGTAGGATGTAGCTAAGCCCGACGTTAGAGTTAAGACCTACTTTTTTACGCCCAGCTGGTGCACTCCAGGCACTAGTTGTAGAGAACTGGGGACTAGTTGGAGAAGTCTTTAGGACTAGCTGCAGAGGACTGGGGACTATAGTTGCAGAGATGTAGAGACTAGTTGCAGAAGTCTTTGGGACCAGTAGCAAAGATATAGGGAATCTTTGCAGACATTTCAGGGCCAGTTGCAGAGATCCAGGGACCAACTGGTTCAAGAGGTCTTTGAGAGTAGTTGTAGAGACCTAGACTTGTCAGAGATTCATTTCTGTGCTTTTTCACTTGAACCTTGACTCATAATAAACCTGTAAACTGTGCCTTGGCTGTGCCCTGAATTAAACTGTATATTATATATAAGAGTGTTCCTCACGCTGAAGACCCTGGGCAGGCTCTTGTTGCTCCTCCAGTGCTGCGGCAGGCTGCTGCACAGGAAGTTAGGGCTGTCGGTCTGAACCAGGCCTCTAAGGGGCACTGTGCCGCGGAGGGGTATCCCGTCATGGTTCTCCTGCAGGCCTCTAGGGGGTGCTGTGCCGCGGAGGGATATCACATCATGGTCCTCCTGCAGGCCTCTAGGGGGCGCTGTGCCGCGGAGGGACATCATTTCATGGTCCTCCTGCAGGCCTCTAGGGGGCGCTGTGCCGCGGAGGAATATCACATCATGATCCTCCTGCAGGCCTCTAGGGGGCGCTGCGCCGCGGAGGGATATCACATTTTGGTCCTCTGGTGGTGATGGCCTCCTCTTCACTGCAGGATCTGAGAAAGACAGAAATATTTGAATACTTTTGTTTTTATATTTTTATAATACAATATCTGTTTTCTTTTCGCTTTCTTTTCTTATTACTGCAGAATTTTATTCCATTTCAAAGTAAATACTCTTAAAATAGTTCTCTATCTGTGTTTTTAATGTTTGTTTCACTTTCATTTATGCACCACGACATCAAGTCAAATTCCTCATACGTGTCAACCCACCTGGTGATAAACCTGATTCTGATTCATTACTGCACAGGTTTTCCTTTAATGTGTTTTGTTGTTATTTGAAATGTCAAAATGCATGGGACTAGTTGAAGAGGACTAGTTGAAGAGGACTAGTTGCAGAAGTCTTTGGGACTAGTTGAAGAGGACTAGGGACCAATTGCAGATGTCTTTGGGACTAGTTGAAGAGGACTGGTTTAAGAGGACTAGTTGCAGAAGTATTTGGGACTAGTTGAAGAGGACTAGTTGAAGAGGACTATAGTTGCAGAACTCTTTAGGACTAGTTGCTTAAATCCAGGGACTAGTTGTATAGAACTAGTGACTAGTTGTATAGAACTAGTGACTAGTTGCAGAGGACTGGGGACTAGTTGCAGAGGACTGGGGACTAGTTGCAGAGATTTGTTTCTGTGCTTTTTCACTTGAACCTTGACTCACAATAAACCTGTAATCTGTGTCTTGGCATGATTAAACCCCTGAACCCCAAATGTATTTGTTCAAAGAGGAAATTGTTGAAGATGCTGAAGACGTTTTAGAATGAAAATAAATACATAATAATAATAATAATAATAATAATAATAATAATAATAATAATAATAATACAAAGGTTGATATGAATAACGAGAGGTTAAAATAACATCTTTAACATTGTACTACAATATATAACAAAAATACAACGGTTGATATTTCTTTATAATATTACTGTAAATCAAAATCAGAATTACAAATAATCTGTTGACTTGGATTTTGTGACAATTGCTCCATTTAAAATACATAAATATAATAAAAATATTTATAAAACATATTGTAGTTAGAGTTTATCTGTGTACATTGAACTACAATGTATACAAACAATTAATATGAAGTAGTTCAATATTTAAATATACAATGTTATAGTACAAAGATAAGAGCGAACTAAGTGCTAAATTGTTTACTTAAATTAATATTCACTCACTCACTCACTCACACACGCGCGCACACACGCATGCACACACACACACGCACACACACACACACACACACACACACACACACACACAGCCTCTACACTTGATAATAACATTTCCACACACTATAAAGCATTTTAATGTGCTTGTTATTTTCACATATTAAAACAATTAAGAAGATATATGAGTGACGGCAATCTAACCGCTTTGTTAAAAAAAAGTGCTAAAAACTACATCTCCCAGAATCCCCGCTGCAGCACTTGGTTCCTGCATCGTCATCAAATCGCGCCGAAATCAAACACATCGTAAAACGTAAACAGGAGAAGAAACAACGTTTAGAAACGAGTTTTGGTGGGAATTTAAAGGTATTTAAACTACATTTAAAACCATTTGTATATATTCTTCCTCCCCCATGTCTCCCCCCTCTGTCTCTGCCTCTCTTTGTGTTTTATCACCGCAGGTTTGAACAGGAGGGAAACGCGACGCTTTATTATTCACATTACTGCAAAAAAACACTCGTATTTCCCCATTAATTGCCAGGTTTAGCCTTTTTAATTCAGTTTAACACGGTCTGTGTAAACGATGTTATTCTGTAACTGTTCTGAGAATCAAAAGGTGGTTTTTATGGAAATTTTTAGGCAAAAATAAGTAAAGTTTCAACTTCACAATTATAATTTTTTACGTTTTTCTTAAAATAACATTGGATTTAAATGTATAATACAATTATAAAAATCTATAAAACAAGTAATTAACGTAATATAAAAAAATAAATACAAATAATGTAATAAAGCAAATAAAAATGATTGTGAATAAAATGAATGAAACATTTTAAATATGACATGTTTAGTTTGTTCCAACGCTCATTTGCAGTGAAACAAATCTAAAATATACTGTAGAGTTTATCGACGACTAGAGGACGTTTAGAAACTATTTTTAGATCTCTTTCCTCCTCATTTTCTCTCTTTGTGTTTCACGCACCGCAGGTTTGAATAGGAGGGAAGCTGCTCTTTATTATTCAGATCTACTGCCGGGGGACTGTGGTCACACCTGTGTGTGTGTGTGTGTGTGTGTGTGTGTGTTTGTGTGTGTTCTGCTATGTTGTTATTTTAGTTCTGCAGGCCGTTTTGTTTTGGTTAAATGATCCATACAAGTACATTACAGACTACATTTAGATCAGTGTCTATTGTTTACACGGTGTAAAGTAACTAAGTATATTTACTCAAGTACAATTTCAGGTACTTGTACTTTACTTGAGTATTTCCATGTTCTGCTACTGTGTACTTTTCCTCCACTACATGTATTTAATACCTTTAGTTACTTCACAGATGTGGATGAA
>NW_011350940.1:0-3344 GCF_000735185.1 Notothenia coriiceps
GTTTGAGAGTGTATGTGTGTGTGTGTGTGTGTGTGTGTGTGTGTGTGTGTGTGTGTGTGTGTGTGTGTGTGTGTGTGTGAGTGATAGATAGGTCCGCTGGTCTGTGCTGCGTGAGGAGTTTCTGATCTACAGTTTACAGGAGGTTGTAATGAGGAGCTGTTATGTAAATGCTGAACAAAGACACCATGCCTCAGGGCACTTTCTTTCATGTAACAGAATGATTTTACAGTAATTATAGTTGAATAGTGAAACAAAATAATCTGTTATTGGCAAAAGAGAAGAAGAAGAAACATCATTGACTATTAATAAGGATTTCGTTTTTGGAGCGGGACAAGTATATATATCTTGATTCAAAAGCCAAAATGAAATAATTAAACACATAAAGAGCTTGCAGCGCTGCAATGTTCTGCTTTTTTTCAATATTTGTAGCAGCTTTTAACAGTCTGAAAGATTGGTTACTACAGAAAAGATGGGAAGTTGTAGATTTCACCCATTTCCTGAGTGAAAGACTTGTGTTTAACCCAATCCCTCGCCCATCTACCCCGTCCTCCTGTATGACTGTAGCAGCAATTTAAAACATAATTATATATTTTTATAAATGCTCTTTTTATTCAGTTTTTCAAGTCTATACAATCATCGACAATACAATTCTCTTTTAGCCTTCTGTAGTTACAATGAAAGCACAACTTAATGTATTACATATTCTGCGGACAATACAGAGGCAGGACTGACCTTTAAACATGCCATCAAATAAAGTATGAACATGAACAAGGTGATCGGGGTGTACCTCAATGATACTCAATCAAGGGGGGCAAACATTATCCATCTTTCCCATCTTTTCAAGTACATTTCCTGTTGCAATATTAAAGCAAGAATAATCCTTTCCATCTTAAAACTATCATAAGCTATGTCCATCCACTTGCCCACAGTAGGTTTCCTGGTTTTTACATCAAAATGGCTTTCTTGCTAGCAGCACAGAAACATTTTCTGATGGTGAAGCACGCAAATATTAAGATTCAAATTTAAATGGAGTCTCTATCTGAAAAACCTTTGATAAAACTCCATGCACCTCCTGCCAGAAAAGGATTCAATGATGTGCACGACAAGAATATAAGGCATTCGCACTGTAAAAATATATACACCATAAATCATAATTATCAATGCAGTTGTATGGGAACATATTTTGGTACCACTTTACAATAAGACTGCCCTTATAAAGGGTTTATAATTAGGTTATTAATTTGGTTGTAAACACTTTATTAATCATTAAGAACCATTTATAAACCAGTTCTAACATAGTTTTCATACATCAACACAGGCTCACTATTTGGCAAGATGACTAAGCCTTATATTGGCTACCTAGCTTACTTCATTTTCTTCATCAGCCAGCATCCTTGGTATCTGTTGTTCACTGAGTTGATTGTCCCCATTCCATCTTGATGTTTTTTGGCTTCTCTTTATGACCATTTATTTACGAGTTACTAATTAATTATTTATAAAGTGTTCACAACCTAATTAATAAATCAATTACAAACTATTCGTAAACCCTTTATAAGGGTAGTCTTATTGTAAAGTAGTACCCATAAGGGGTACTAAAACAAAAGTGTTGTCTTATAAACCCTGTGTTGTTGAATAATGTATAACAGTACTTTCTAGCTTGCCCCTTTTTAACATCAATGCGTTCTAATAGTGAGTACATTTAACTCATTTGCTGTGTTTGGTATACAGCCCCAGGCAGTGTTAGATGAAACCCACAGCAGATCCCACATCAGATGCTTTGCTAACTTCCTGTCTCACCGTGACGCAGGCTCCGGTGGTGGTGTCACACACCGTCAGGATGGATATGTTCTGGGCTCGGTTCAGCCATCTGACCGACGTCTTGGTCTTACTGATCCACTTCACCATGGTCACATAATGTTCACTACAAAAACATTATAACGCACAATGATTAGTACTCTTTACACAATTATCAGTGCACTCTTAATGATAATGATTACAACGTAATGGTAGACACATAATCATAATACATTGTTTAAGGTTAAATCTTATTTAAAATAAAATGTGTAGAGAATGAATGGAAAACAACATATCTTGAGAAAAGATTTGAGGTTGTTCTATGTCTTCTATGAATATGGTGACGCGACCACAGCACACCGTTCCCATGTGACACTGGTTCATTTTATCCAGCAGTTTACTACTTTATGGGCTATAAAAAAGGACAATGACGTTTCTATGTGGCTCATGTCTCTAACGGACATAACGAAATTGTGGTCAAATCTGTTATTGGCACTGTGCAATTATAGTCCATGCAATCACACATACTGTACATTATATACGCTTTATGACAAAAATACAACACAATATAAAGCCTTTTAAGCTCAAGTATCATAATATTTCATAAAATTGCTTCACACACTGGCTTTAACTAATTGTAACTTAGTACATTCACTGTACTTAAATACTTATTTAAGGTAACTTATGTAACTAAACAAATCATTTGTAAATGATGTATTTTTTTACTACATAAGTTTAAGGTTTAGCATTTTCCTTAAGTCTGTTTTCTGATCGAAGTGCTGTGACTGTTTATTTTGACAGTGTGATATTAGCACTTATTCATCTGTTTAAACCAATGTTTAGAATGACAAACTTAATGTTTTCGGACCATTTAGTAGTTAGGGCTGGATACGTTTACTTTTTAGGGCATTTTGTTAGTGTTAGGTGTTTTATTATTGTAAACTATATGTGTTTTATATGTTCTGTTTAGTGTCTGTGCCCCCATTCTCCAGCTTCAGATTGTTTCTCAGGGTGTCCCATTCCACATAGCTCAATGTTGTCTTATGGAGTCCTGTTGGAGTCACGAGGGAGGCAAAGAGGAGGCAAATCCTACTTTGATTGAGCTAAGTATCGCTGGTGTTTTCTTTTGTTTTATTCAATTCTCTTTGGTTCTCTAGCCCCTCATGCTATAATCATGTGCATTTTCTCCATTCCTGTTCATGTGTCCTCTCGCAATTATCACTGGCCCCGTTTATCTCCTGCTCGATATAACCGGCCTGCTCTCGTCTATCCCACATGCTCCACTGAGATCCAACATCTAGTTTCAGGGGGCCTGTGGAACTGCCAGTCAGCTGTTCCTAAGGCTGACTTCATCTCTGGCTACGCTTCCCTGCAGTCTCTGGATTTCCTTGCTCTCACGGAGACCTGGATCACTCCATCCAACACATCCACCCCAGCAGCTCTCTCCACAGCATATTCCTTCTCCCATACACCCAGACCCTCTGGCAGAGGAGGTGGCACTGGTCTCCTGCTCTCTCCCAACTGGAGCTTTTCCCTCTTCAAGCTACCTA
>NW_011350941.1:0-6938 GCF_000735185.1 Notothenia coriiceps
TGCTTAATGTAATAGTCAACTAAACTTTAGTTGCTTATCTGTTGATCATCAACTAATGCTTAATGTAATATTCAACTAAACTTTAGTTGCTTATCTGTTGATCATCAACTAATGCTTAATGTAATAGTCAACTGAACTTTAGTTGCTTATCTGTTGATCATCAACTAATGCTTAGTTACTTGTCGGTTTGAACGGTGCTGTTGAATGTCAACTGATGCACTGTTGACATGCTACTAAATGTCAACTGATGACTTATAGAGTGTTAACTATGGACTATCAAAATAAAGTGTTACCGTATATTTTTTAGGGATTTATGTTTTTCTGATAAATGAGAGAAAAGTGATTGAGTCCTATGTTCCTATCACCAGAAAGAACAATTTCCGTCTAAACTAAAGCTAAGTTTACAGGACTATAATTCAGTATTCTTTTAGGTAAATTATTGTCTGTTATTTTATCACCTTTCCCACATTCGGCCTGGTCTAATTTGGCTCTTTTTCAGGGATTGGGGTAGTTCTAAAGAACAACCAAAAAAACTTTTTTTCCCCCAAAATAAAATTTGACAACAATCAATTTCATTAATGGGAGGCCCTAAAGATAAGAAAAATCATTGTTGTCATTTGTTCTACCTCGGGTAGGGGTATCACGAAAACTAAAGCCTTTTTTGAGGACTTGCTGCTGGACTAACAGCAGTGACAGCAGGGATAACAGATTCTCCACTTCCCTGATGTGAATTTCCCACCTTCAAGTAAGAAATGTGGCACAAACACAATTAGGGAAAATCCACCTGCATGTACACCTGACACTACTACTTATTTTTGAATTGGTACAGGCTGTATGTTCTGGTAGTGTTACATCGGATTGAAATGTAAAAGTAACAAGATAGAGGAGTTTCAGACAGACAGACAGAAACATACAGAGGAAGACAGGAAATCACATCTCACTTCAAAATTCACAGAGGCCATTATAATTGATTAGCCCACCAATCATTGGACTTCTTTGTCTGGTCAGGATTTTTTTTTCCCACCAGCACCTAATAGCCTGCTTTGATTGACTATTCTGCCTGAACCTGGACAGTTTCTGGTACACTTTGCTATCTCATATGCTGAATTCAATGAAAGGTGCCCTAAATGCTGAAAAGCATTGGAATAACACTTTACACTGATTTTGTATTGCTTTCTTTGGTACATCTGCTGTCGATAAACATTCACTAATATGAAATAAGAGCTCAATTGTTGTAAGGAAAAACTGAGTGACCTGAAATCCAATGGCACATGACGGCCAAGTTTATCAATTGCATTTATTTTGGCTGTGCTTCTCCAACGCTGCTGCCCTGTATCAGCTGCCAACATCATTTCACTGAGATAAGGGGATTTCAAACTAGTCCCATTGCTAATTATATTACTGGATGTTAATCTACCAAAATTGAATTATTTTAGAAGCATGAAGCATAAAATCAAATTATTTATTCTCACCTGGAATTGTTTTATATCTGGAACCAGGTTCCTAATTAGAGCAGAATAATTACTTTGAAAAGTGTTGATGCTGGTTCTAAATCTGCTTAGGACAACAGCGTTGTCTATTTCTGTGATGAAGCGATGATTGCATGTTGCAATCAAAACAAAGCAAGTCTGTAAACAATTGAACTTTAAAACACACTATAAACTTTACTTATTTACTTCACTACAAATTTATTTATTCGTTTTTTCTGTATTGTGTTATTTTCCAGGTCAACACAGTCAGTACTGTGCAAAATACTGCATTTTTCTCTCATGTGGATTTTGGTTTTGTTACCTTCTACAAAGACGTTTACACCACCTTTAAAGAAAAGTAGCTGTGTTAAATTCTCTCCAGCCTCATAATTAAAGTTGCACTAATCAATATTGAGGGAATGACTATGTCTAAATAAAAAGGCGTTGATTCTACCCGCAGATAAACATTACTTACTTTAGTTCAGCTAAATTCAGGCCAATATATATTTTTAATCCAGGGACAATCTATTGGACCCTTTACAGCAAGAAAACACACAAAGTTAGTGACCAGCATCCTGCAAACTAAGTAGCCAAGTTACTCTTTGAAGTTGGTGGAGACCAAAGGTGAGCTTAAACAATTCTGAGTATTGGACTTTTACTAATAATTCTAACATAGCTCTATCCAATGGATGTGCAAATACTATCATTGCACCCAATTTAGCTAAGAACATTAACAAATGCATATTTAAAGATAAGTGGTCTGTTAAAACCACCACCCAAAATAACAGATATGCCCATGTATTCGACCATTAAATAGGTAGATTAGTACACATGAACCAAACAAGTAAAAAGGTGAAACTAAACATCATATGTGCTGAATATTAGTATTGCATGCATGATTCGTGAACTATCATCAATAGTTTCGGTGAAACAATGAAAAGCTAATACATTCCCACCTTTCTCATCCCTTCTCTCAAGTTCTCTTTCCTGTAAAGCAAAAACACTTAAGAAAGAATTCACCATCACCCTGAAAATAAATCAAAACTGTGTTAATACCACATTTACCTTGGGGGAGGATTCAATCCAGTTAAGCCAAAAGGAGTCTATTCTGTACTCTGTATTCATTATTTTTATTTTCTACATTTCCTTTCAAGTGAAGTATTTTTCATTCTGTATTTTATTGTCTCCGGAGGACAGGATGTGCAGCTGCAGAGGGGGAGGGGGGGCTCCAGAGGCTACCTTTGCATACATCATTTTTTGCATTAATACAATTTGCCAAAAATGCACAAAGGCATGTTGTGCAATGGTGTGTTCACATGAACAACCCTTAAGCATTGGATTTTAGGAATTGATTTTTAATGAATTCCATTTATCTGTTTGAAAGGACTTCCGTATCTATTTAAATTTAAACCCACATGTATTTTCTTATGATAAAAGCTAATTAGATTTGTTTGTCGCAAGACACATTTGGAGTTTTCCAACACATTTGCTTTCCATTGGTAAATACAACAAGTGCGTGTTTAAACCAGAAATTGATGAAAATGCAGGATTTTTTCAAGCAGGGCTTTATGATGGTTTCAAGACAGCCACAGACAACTACATACCTCTTTGCCAACATTTATTTTGCACATTCATTCTTTTACTGTTCAGAGAGAAACATAATGCACCATATTTGAATGCAACAAGAATCACTGAGAGTGGTATGCTCCGCCACAAGCACTTTGTGCCCATCTCCTCGCATACCTGCTATTTTTGTTGCTGTAGTATAAGTGCAGAATGCAAAGTGCAAAAAGGGCTGTGTGAATCACCCAAATCCTTATTCACCGTTATGCATTTCAAGAAAAAACCACGAAATACCACTTGAATTAAAAAGGTTTGAGTATCCGGGTTAATGATCCTCAGTAATATGTCATACAAATACATTTAAACTTCTGGGGATAACAGACACGTTTTTCTTGTGAAGTTTTTGTGATTATTTCGCAGCCACCTGGTATTATTTCCAATCTATTCAATGAAGGTTACACCGTGGACATTGCAATTCTCAGACTGGAGACTGGAGGTCAGTCAAACAAACCTTGAATACAGCAGGAATGCTATTGCTGAAAGGGAAGGCTTTTCTATACGATATAAATCAGCTTTGGATGACGGATAGGAAACACCCATTCACTCACAGGTCAATTATTGACGTTCCTCACAGTAAACTTCCATTTTAGATTTTTTGAAGCTGTCTCCCAAGGTATGTGTTTGCCCTTGTTGACAGAATTGCCATTGGAGTGGCTTGCGGCACAAACAGACCAAGTGCTGATATGTCTTTGTGACACGACTTATTCGACTCCCACCAAACTACCAACAAGTCGCTCTACGTGCCCCATTTAAATAGCAATAGCAAAACAAAGTTGAAAAGATCTTGCATCAAATACACAACAGTCGTTCTTAATTGTATTAATTACACCTTTGTTTTTCTCTGCTGTGAACCATGTATTTTGTCAACCCCTTATTTTGCTAAATTTCTGCAAACCATTGACCTCATTATTTGACCTTTTTTACAATTGACCAAGTCAACCATAGTTATTTTTATACTTTAGGCTTGTCACAAGTCACAAGTATTTGCTGTCCTGGCTTAACAGTGGTGGAACTAACTCCCCACGGGCATCATGAACTCAGAAACCCTTAACATATTCATAGCAGTCATAAAAAATTTAGTATTTGAAATAGATAGCATATTTTCTGAAATCGATGTATTTGTATCCGTCTTGGTCTGTAGGTTGTAACCAAATGCAAAGACTTGTTGGTCTCTTTGGATAAAATCCTCTATATATTTTAACTGTACCAAAGGTCCGTACTGAACTTGGGAAAAGAGCGTTCAGTTACTCTGCCCCTCAAGCTTGGAACCTGCTTCAAACTGAGCTGAAACTCAAAGAGCTGGTCTCATTAGAAACACTCAAAGCAACTTTAACTGACCTTGAAGCAGGTCGCTGTGTCTGTAAATGCTTTGGCTAAACTTGGTGTATGACTGTGTTGTGATTGTGTGTTTTTTAATTGTTTGTAACTGTAAAACTGTCTGAAACTGTGCTGTTACCATCCTTGGGCCAGGACTCTCTTGAAAAAGAGATTTTTAATCTCAATGAGACCTATCCTGGTTAAATAAAGGTAAAATAAAATAAAAAATAAAATATTGTCTTTTCTTTATCGACAGCCATTGGTTTCCCGCTGCCCTAACATTGGTCCAACCATGCGAGACAGTGTCTTAGCACCAGAGACAATTTGTTGCACTTCCAGTCAGAGGATTTCTAAGACTGACAGTAAATTGTGAACTGACAGTGACTTCAAATAAAATGACTCTCCTTATTTGAAGTTAGATGACTTGTTGTCATTGCCTATTCACTGCATTTAGCTGGCATTTAAGCCATAATTATAATTGTTCTTGTAAGGTCATGTGAGAACATTGAACAACAGTGCAGTCAGTGTTTTTCAGGCACCCAAAGTCGCCGCTGTCAGACCTTGAGTTCTGTACCTACTACTAAGTATAATTTGAGGTGACTTGACATTTGTAATGTTTAACACAATGATTAAGTGGCTGTTGTTCGCTGGGGTGGACGACCCATCTTAAGCAGGTTTTAAAGGTTACAAGTTCAGGCAAGCACGTATGACTGACAGTCCTGTACAATGACATGGTGTTTTCATTGGGCTTAAATATAGCTAAACCTGGGGTCTGATTTATGTGTTGCACTCTTCCATTGCTGCAGTGGCAGAGTGGAACTGAATGCATTCACACTGACAGTCGAAGAACAGATTTTTGGATTAATCATGGTTGAACAGCTGAAGGCGGTGTGCGTACATGTGGAAGTTATTCAGTTTCAAAACACTAGCTGGTAACTGGTTATGACACAGGCTTTGGGGAAAAATTATATTTAAGTACCGTTTCTGTCACACCTGAAGTTCTGATGTGAAAGTGGGTTAAGCCCAGTCAGAATTGCTTTATCGCTTCTGTTTAAATGCATATACTGATTCTGTAGAAACGTCCCTCTTATTAAAGAATATTTTCAACATTAACTGCTGGATCTGCTGTCCAAAGCTCTTGGCAAGAGTTGTTCAAATTTGAACTTCACATACTTTACAGACTTGCAGGTTTACAAGTGAGGTTACACAGCAGTAATGGAGCCCATGAATCACATCCTTATTCAATACCAATGCTGTTCCCAAGTTCAATTCAGTATAGAGCTCTAGCATGTTTTATAATAAGCATTTTTATTAGATTTTTTCAGCGGAATGTTTTATGGATAACGGGCCATTCTAAAGAGTGGCTGCCTCAGGGTTTTGATGCTGCATATATTATTTACTATAAACCACAACCACTGTCCACATATTGCTTTCATGTGCCTCCAATAACGTACTGCTTCACTAAAGGCTTTACCTATGAGTAAAAATCCCTTAATACTTTTCAATATCCCAGCACCATTTAAATCACAATATCATGTCTTGTCGTTTCGATAATATTTTCACGTACATTCCTAACCATCAGATTTGCATTGAAAAATCAGTCAACCTATTCTTGATTTAGAAAGTAAAGTACTTTTGTCAAGTGATTCAAGTTACGTATCATCATACATGTGAGTGCTTGTATATCCTAAAATCGTTTTAAATGTTGCCAGTTTTGAATGATTTTTAATAGTTTTTTTTTGTTCGCATATTGATTGGCTAATGTGCCCTTTTATTTGTGTTTTACAGCTGTATTTGTCTGCCTGTCATGTCTGTGTTTTATCTGTTGTAACTTCGTACATGCTGCCCCTCTTGGCCAGGTCACTCTTGGAAAAGAGATTTTAATCTCAATGAGTCTTTTACCTGGTTAAATAAAGGATATATATAAACTAAGTTCAATCAGGAGAGACTTGTTATGATGTAGCAATATATATTTATTGCCAAGATTACACAGATGAATGTAATTGTGTTTGGCGATTACACCCCGTTGTGCTGGAGTGTCATTCGAGAGGAGAAAACCGAACCGATGAACCCCCCACCTGGGGTCTAGACACTGGTGGTGGTGGTGGAGGCATGAAGGGATTGATGGAGGTCGGTCTGAAGAGGAGTGTTTAAAAATTGACCTAAACCCTTGATTCGGAGGAACATCAAGTCACCTGCAATGACAGCTGTCAAGAGTAGAGGGAATAGAGCCGATTGAAAGATTTGACTATGCGCTATGATTGGCTTGTGGGAAAAGAGACAAAAGCTGGGGAGGGAACGCCCCAAATCGCTAATTGGGAGGGGTAAGTGTAGCCAAGTGGCAAGGCCGGATTAGTACCTCCAGGGGCCCCTGGGCACTGAGCGCTCATGGTGGGGAACCTCCGGCCTCCGAGCCGTATACGGACCACGAGACCATTCGGTACGGCCCTCGAGTTGATTTATAAACACACGCAAAAAAGAAAAAAAATTAAGAAATCTAGACCGCAAACGAATGAAACAAGCGAGTGC
>NW_011350942.1:0-4262 GCF_000735185.1 Notothenia coriiceps
GGTGTGGGTGTGTGTGTGTGTGTGTGTGTGTGTGTGTGTGTGTGTGTGTGTGTGTGTGTGTGTGTGTGTGTGTGTGTGTGTGTGTGTGTGTGTGTGTGTGCGTGTGCGTGTGCGTGTGTGTGTGTGTGTGTGTGATGCTGCATGTCTGAAGACTGCTTGTACAGTTTAAGTGTATCGGTGTGTGTGTGACTTTTTTTATGTTCATGTTAGTCAATGACAAACAGCAGAAAATATAACAAAGTTGCATATTGTCCATGTCAACAGTCCTCAGAAACACGTAAAGCTAAGTGTATTTTTTATAATGCATTGCTTAAAGAGGTTTATGGATAATGTCTCTCCAGTAAAAGCAACAATTCATTTTGTTCAATATCAAGGCGACCCATAAAACGTTCATATGCAGCATGCCGCATGATGTCATTTATTTATTTACAATGTGCCCCAAATGGTTGTAATGCTTTCATCTGTGCCATTTGGTCTGGTTAAGTAGAATACATGTAAAGAAGAGGGCTGCGCCACCTTTACTTTTCCTGGCTTTGTATAGTGGCCAATCGTTTAACTATGGTTAATCCCTGGCGCTGATTTGATGACAAACCAAAGCTTATTTATTGTTTTAAGAAAATACATTTGATTCCTTTGGAGTTGGCATTTGTTGGTGGTTCATTGGGACCTAAGGCAAAAGGTACATTTGTATATCTCATCATAAAATAGTTTGTGCTAGACCAAGAGATTTTATCTAGGAAAACAGAGTTGCTGGCGGCATTATATTATAAGGAATATAAATGTGATGAAAATGTATTGATAAATAAAACGATAAAAAAACTAAAACTAACTAAATAAAAAGTTGAAAAAACGACTTACCTTCCAAATGGATCAAATCGACAGTTTTGCCTTAACGGCGAAACACAACATGACATCATCATCACTGACTATTGAGGCGTGTTCAACATTCAATTAGGCTCGCAAGAATTTAACAGTTTCCAATTTCCAAGCAACTTCCCCAAGTGTGATTAACAATGTTTTTTCAGGTTCGCCCACCTAATGTAAGCGCTGACTCCGGCAGTTTAGAGATTGTTAGTTCATTTTATGTTATATGTTAACTTTGTGTCATTCTGTCTTTTGTATAATACATAGATGCACATATGTTTCTTACACTGGGGTTATACACAAGATTGCCCTTGGCTGAATACTTCATTCTGATCGCTCCAAGGATAGATGTTAATAATCAGTAAAAGGACACCTACTCGGCCTGTCAAACTCATATGTAATATCATTTCATACGACTGAAACAAAAGTCCAATCTATGACCATATAATAAGGATGTTGCCACCCTTCAAAACCATTACACCATTTGCTGATAATTGGCTGGCGTTGGCGCTGACTGACGGTGTTATAAATTGATAGAGTGAGAGTGTGGGGGAGAAAGGGAAGGACAGAATAAAAGAGAGAGGACATGTGCACTTGCCTGCACTGATGAGGTGTGATGTATGAGGTGATTTCTTAGATGAATTACATTTCCCCTTGAGGCTAGGGCACCTTTAATCTTACATGTAGTGTTTTGTTCAAGAATATGAGACAGCCTGCTCCTCTTAAAGAAGAGAGGAAACTGTGTCAAAGGTCGAAATACAAAACTGCCTTCATAACCGGTTGAGGAAGTAAACAACTAAGCATCGAAGTGACTGAAAATAACACATTTCTATTGGATCTATGCTTTCCTCTTCCTTTTGACTTTCAGGACATTGAAACTGCATAAATAAACTTGCATCCACCTGTCCTTAATACACAGAAGTTTGCTGTAAACAAAGGCCCATGATACAGGATCCTGTTTAATTACGTTGCCTAATTATGACTGAATCTCCTGCCACAAGTGCCTAAATTATCCATCAGAGATCAAACATAAGCAGATTAAAGCAGCTGGATCTTGATAAAAGACAACAGGAGACCTTATTAACATCTTATTACAGCTAAATATTCCAACAGAATCAAATGGCAGCACACATTGCAAAACAAACGTCAAATTAGTTCCCCACATGTCACCCAAGAGTAATTCAGTGAACGTACCAGGCCATGCTTTGATTAGACGTTGTAATGGTCACAGGGGTGAATAATTGGAAATAATGAATAATTATGGTAATTAAGGTAGAGAGTCCTCACTCTCTTCCTTGGTTCATCTATGGTTCAGCTTAGGCTACATGAATTTCCTGAGGCTATTCCGAGTTTCTGCCAGAATAATTATTTGTTAACTAAATATGGAGGTTTGGTCTCGGGGACACAATAAGAAGATTAGTAGAAAAAACAAATAAATACAAAATTCAAACACAATTTCCTGGTTATGCCAGTTATAAGAAATCATTTAATTTAATGCATAAATTACCTTATGCTAAGAGGTAAAACCTAGGAGAAGAAAAGACCATAAAGCACTCCATGCTATTCATAAAGCTAATTGGTGTGTGCACTTTAATAAAGGAAACTCAGACATATAGGACACTCTTAAAATACTCTTTACTGAATGAATTAATCTAGAGTGAGTGAATGAATTTGAGTGCTTTTTTGTAAAAAGATGAGCTTCTCAAAATATTCTCCAACAATTTAGCATTGCATCCCTCCGCTAAAACGTATTGGACTTATGGACAGTTACATCGCCTACAATACCCACAATCCATCTAGACTGCAAAGTTGTGCTTCTTTCAAATGTACTTGTACACAATATGCTCAGCGTTCAAATTGTGAAGCCATCTAGAAACTATTGGGGCAGTTTAGCAAACTAGTGAGCAGGTAACATAATCCATGAAATGTAGAGCTATAAAGGAAAATATGAGGCAAATTTAAATATTAACTATATTTGATAAAATCTTGATACATCTTACGTTTCTATATTTTAACTTAACATCGACCAACAAATCCATTTGTCCTAAGTCTTCGCCATTTCTGAAAATGTTAGCAAACATTTTAGAAGTCGTGGACTTGGAGCTTTAATCAAATTTTTACTTACAAGGTTTTGAATGCAACAAAAGAGAGCCGTTCATATGGAAAATCCTAGCGAACCCGGTAAACATGACCCTATTTGACGGCAGCATGAGGTTGGAGATTCATGTGTGCTAGTAGCAGCTAATGTAGCCTCGAGCCGCTCGAGGTGTGAGCTACCGAGGTCCGGTAAGGTCTTCTCCTCAGAAGGTTTCACACTGTCAATGCTAGGAAGCTTAATGCAGTGCAGCTTTCCTCATTTAAATGATTTCTTAGCCCATGTGCGACATCTTGATAGTACCATCACCCTTGATGGTTCCTTAAGAATTCCCTTGCGCGAGATCAGTGTTGTAGTCAAGTCACCAATTCACAAGTCCAAGTCACTCTCGAGTCACCACTCTTCGAGTCCGAGTCCAAGTCCGAGTCACCAAGGGAGAGTCGTAGTCGAGTCCGAGTCCAAGTCCGAGTCACCCAAGGAGTGTCCGAGTCGAGTCCGAGTCATCATTACCTGTGTTCTAGTCCGAGCAGGGATGCAAACTCATCAGGTATGAAAAAGGTGACAAGGATCCGAGCCCCCGGCTCCCCCACCCCACGGAATATCGGCTTTAAAATGAGGAATAACAGAGTATCAGTCAGAACAACTAAAGCAGCAGTGTTAATAATAACAGAGACGCCAAAGAGTCACATCTAATAGAAATATATAAAAGCATTTATTTTAAATCGGTAGCAGTCAGTTTATAATTTTGGCAGCACTGTTGAGCATTTTGAAAATATATTTTCATGCCTCTGTGCAAGGCTTAGTCTTTCTATCTTTATAGCCACATGGTGTAAAGTAACTAAGTTCATAAACTCAACAAGTACTATACTTGGGCACAATTTTGAGATACTTGTACATTATTTAAGTATTTCAATGTTTTGCTACTTTGTTCTTCTACTCCACTACAGTTCAGAGGTACATGGTGTACTTCTACTCCCCTACATGTATTTAATACCTTTAGTTACTTTACAGATGTGGATGAATGATGTGAAATATAATCACGTGTTAATTCCGACTTTAGTTCCACCTGGAGTAAATCCACAAGCTACCCTGCATATACAAAGTCATTCAAACTAGCTGCACCTTTACCAGCTTTGAGAACACTTTCATGATCAATCATTATAAAACATATCATATATATTATTCTGAAATGGACCAATCTGCACAATGACTACTTTTACTGTCGCTACTTTCACTATATTTTGATGATAATACTTTTCTACTTTTACTTGAGGAACATTTTGAATGCAGGACTTTTACTGTA
>NW_011350943.1:0-9837 GCF_000735185.1 Notothenia coriiceps
AATCTGAATGTTCTTTAAAATAAAAAACATCTATATTGAATCTGACTTTAGTACATCCAACTGACAGGTTTATCATTACTTTGAGAAAAAAGATTATTAATTTAACGCTTTTAGAAGGGAAGATATGGTCATTTGTTCTGGGAATGTCATTTTCGAGCCTGAAACCTGAAAAACAGGCTCGGGGTTTAACAGGTTAAGAGGGAGATGCAGCGCATTTTATAAAATTGTGTGCATTTAGAACATTATATCATGTATAACAGGAGTTTAGGATGTCTGGCTTTATTCCCAGGACTCTTCACTTAATTTGGTGAGAATGTTATGTTTACTGATAGGAATGATGGCAAAATCTAGAAAAATAGGACACAGATTGTATACAACTTAATAAAATGTTCCCTTATATGGGCTGGCAATATTCTGTATTCTTGTTAACGTCAACAAACTTTTCGACTGCCCTTGTTTGTGGCAACGCCCATTTGGACTTACTTAAGATCTAAATATATAATAATAATAATGGGTTTCATTTGTAACGCACTTCATATTCAAATCCCAAAGCGCTACAAGCAGTGAGCATGGAACAATATAAAACAGCACATAACACGGTCGAATTAATAGTAAAAAAATTACAAAAATAAATAAATAAAAGGTCTAGGAAAAGGCTCTATTGAATATACAGTATGGGTTTTGAGGCCCATCTATATATAAAAATTGGTCATGAATATATCATTTTATTCTTTTACAAGGGTACATTATTTTTATAAAACAGCTAGGCACTTTAGGTTTTTAATAGTGCAAATATTGGGGGATCGATTGAAATATATAATAGTCCACATATTGTGGCTTATTAATGTGGTTTTAATAGTTTTTTCGATAACAATGAAGGTAGCATGGAGTTATGGGGCTTTGAATATACTGACAATAATTGTTGGATAAAATCATTATTAGTTTGTTTAATGGGATTTGTTGACAATAACAAAGATATGTATTATGACATGGTGTTTATGCATTTCTCACTACTCTGTCTCAAAAAGAAAACTCGCCAATTGCACTTCTAAAGCAGAGAGAACTATCTCTAAGCCGATAAATCACCCTGCCTCTCTGCAGACACGTTAGTCATAAGTCATTCCAATAAACCTGACTGGGCTGCTGGAAGAAGACGCTCCTAATCGTGGCTCCGTGAGCTGAAGCTCAGCCTCTCTCTCACACCTGGACCAGCTCCAGGGCCCTGCTTTAAAAGCTGTCAGTCAAAAGCTTAAGCTCCTGTGTTGTTGCTTGGGGCACCACTTAACCCGCCCTCCATCAACGGCACCTGACTGAGCTTGTGCTGGGATGTCCTCTCACCTCTGGGGGAAACTGCACCGGCTCACCCTGTACCTGCTGCCATGTGTGCCCGTCACTGTGTCACAGGGAGAGACGGGAACATTGCCGTTATGATTTGAGAGGGAAATAGTTGGATCTTAGAGTGGGAAAACACTATTGGATATAGCAACGCCTTGCAGATATCTCCATGCACTCCCATTGCCCTCGCAGATCTTGGCAGCTTACAGTGAGGTGAGATACCGAAAGAAAATAAAACACGGGCCTTACAGTGCTGAACCCGAGCCCCTCTCACACAGTCTGTAGCCTACGCTGTGTGTGCTGCCAGAGCAAACATGGTGGCTGTTATTGTAGAGGACAATTACATACAGTTAAGAAGTATATTCCTCAGCCAGCGCCGGCCTGTTTCAAAACCTACTGTGAATAGAAGAATAAACACTGGGAGGAGCGCTCTCTATCTCACACACACACACACACACACACACGCACACACACACACACACACACACACACACACACACACACACACACACACACACACACACACACACACACACACACACACACACACACACACACACACACACACACACACACACACAGAAGTACACACCAAAAGAAAAGATGCAGGCCACACACACACAAGTGGATATGTGCATTTTCACAGAGCCTGACTGTTCGTTTAGTGACCCGGCTGTCCGCCGTCCAAATGCCACAATTATGTGCAATTTATGCTCTGACAAAGCGGGTCACTTCCCCGGTAAATGAAATTCCCCATTACGAAGAGCAACAAGGGCAAGGGGTTAGGAATACTTTCTTTGGTATGGGACAACACAGGGTACAGTGCATGCCAAGAGCCGCCCTATTCCCAGAAATAAAGCTATCAAGGATCGGGTGATTTTAAGGGATTTTATTTAGTTCCTTAAAAAGAAGAAGATGATAGTAGAGGAGGTTCTTTGATGAGAGGGCAGAAAGGATCATTAGGAAAGCCTTGCTCTCACTCTAGGAGAGTCATAGCCATTACACAAGCTAATATCTCAACAAGAGACTTGAACGGCTTTCTCTTAATGAGCGATGAGAAATTAAAAGCCTGGAAATCCAATGCTCTGCTCTGATTCGACTCCATTTCAACTAACTTCTTAGATATCCATTAATCATGTTAATGAGCCTGAAGCAAGAGGCCAAAACAAGAGATCACCGAGACAATGTTTAGCAAATGTTGTTGCGGGTTATAAAGAGCTCTGGTTCCTCTCCAGGAACAGGAAACCATAAAAAGTGTATCTGGTTGACTCAATCAGTTTTATGTTGACATTGCAAACTCAAACTCAAGTACTGAGGCTATTGTTTCGAAACACTAGTGAATGTATATTGGATTTCTTCATAATGTCAATGTGTTAGAGTGTTATTAATGACAAATATAACTTTTACACTCAAAAGTCATTTTTTTTACAAGGTGCTCATGCCCCTCGGATGCATAACTTGATTCCAGATCATCTTGATTTACCTTTCATCATGCAAACGTTGTCCTTGTTAGGACACGTCTGCATTCAGTATTTTCTTGGATGTATGAAAATGCACACAGACATGCATAGAGATGTAAGCCTAACAGGAGAATTCCATCCTTGGACTCCCTTGAAGTGTCGTAAGTAATCAATCTTAAGCTCAGCGCGATGTGGGACGTGTTGCACTTTACTTTTCAAGTGTTCTCACTTTCCTTCGCCCTGTCTCATCTACAGTACATCTGCTGCTGTTTTTCTTTTTTTTCAACATGTCCAAGAATGAAAAACTCAGTTTGTGTTTGAATAGGTTGACTTTATAAGTGCAGACAGAAGAATTAACGGGGGATTGTAATAGCATAGCACTATTGAAACGATGAGCTATCCCAGAAAAAAACTCAGTCTAAACATCAGTTAGTGACTCTGACAGTAAAATATATTTATTTTACTGTCAGAGTCTAAAGTTAATTCTCCTTTTACCTCTGCTTTGGTCTTCACCAACTTGTGAGGGAAATACCTGGCTTTTTATTCGCTAAGCTGTGCCTCTACTGTGACATGTTTCCATGCTTTAATGTTATAAAAGCTCTTTATTTTTCTCATACTGCCTGTGCTGCAGCACCTCTTTTCACCCTCTGTGTGAAACAAGAGCCCAGTCTGCTCTGATTGGTTAGCTGGCCGTCTCTGTAATGATTGGTCAACTGCTTAGAGATGCTGTGGAAATCTCCCTCTTCTTACATGATATGCCCATATATAACACACCACAAAAAAGGGAAAAACACAAAAAGCATAAAAGGGCTTCTTATGGGATACATTTTTAATTTGTAATAAAACATCAGTGTGATAATATCACACCTAATTTTCAGTTTCAAAGGATTAAAGGTTGATAAAGACAAGAAAATAAATGCAAGTATTCATATTCATTCCATCAACAGCACTACTATGCAAACACACCTGAGTGAGCACAATCATACTGTACACACATGCACGTGGTTTCTCAAGGTCACCTGTGTATAACAGATTAAGGGTATAAATGGCTGCTGTGTGTAGCTCTAATGACTGATCTGTCATCAGTTTTCATTAAGTGCCCTGGGTTTACCAAGGTGAGACCGTTCTGTCTGCACAGTCTGGATGGAGACGCCAAGCTGCGGATTGCAGAGGGGAAAAGAGAAAGCTGGAGTGTGACCTGAACTTCCAGTAACTGTTGCGTGTTTGGCATGTGCATGCAGAGCCGGTGACTCGGGTCGCTGGGCCTCTGTCCTAAGGCAAATTCCAGCAAAGCCATCATTTGGAAGAAAAATGACGTGCCTCATGAATTCCAGAGTAGTCTACAAGATGTGTTGGTCGGGCAATCATATGCTTGTCTAATCAGGAGGAGGCGATCGCAAATAGGAACCCAGGTAGTACATACCTAACTATATTAACATGAAGAGAAGTATGGAAGCCCTTTGAGGCAAATGAGAGGGAAAAAAACTGTAAATTCAACCAAAAAAAATATAGTCTCCTAGATTATCTTCAACATTCCTTAAAACATTTTTTCATGTGTCAAAAAAATACCTGGTTTAAAATGAAGTTTTGATACATTTTCTAAATTTATTTTCCAAGCAATTAAACTTATTTTCCACTTGTTCCTTACTCATGAACCACAGGAGAGAACTTAGAAAATGGTTGAACAGAATACATTTTTCTCACTTTCTCTGCAAGGATTGCATAAGAAACTGAAAATGAAGAACACATTAATTTTCCTAAATCAGCCACTTATTTTTCAAGTTCGCATTTGTGTCAACTACCTGTTGGACATCAGTAGCGAGTCGAGGTCCTGGACAGGAACCAGAACCTCGAGCTTGTCACCTCAGACAGAACACACAGCAACACGAGCAGATCTTTCTCCAAGGCCCAGGAACACTGCTGACAGTGTTTAGACAACTGCTCAAGTCTCTGTTTCCCGCTGTAACTCACAATGCCTCCTCTCCTCCTCCATCCTGCATCACCAGGAAGACGGAAGGTAGATGCTGAGATGAGCGTCAGACACAGAAAATAAGCTGTAAACACATCAAATAGATGCAAACAGAGTTTATTCTGACAATATATGGGAATGGGATCTTTTCAAAGTGAGTTTCAAAGTAAGAGTCCGGAAACATTATTGTTTTGTATGCAGAGAACAAAAAATCCTCTACACAGTCAAGGACATCTACAGACTATCTGCTCTAAACGGAGGCAGAGATTCTTTTTTTCCCACAGCAAAAGATAGCAAGATAGCGTTAGTTTCGGTGAGATTTGAGGAGGGAGTTCCCTTTTTAATTAAACATTAATATTGCGGGCAAATATTCAACCTAAGTTATTGATCTGGTTTATCACAGTTAAACAAACAGCACAGATAACCATCTGGAACAGAGACTATAATAAAATGCCCTTTCAACTTGACTTATAAATAGCCTTTGAATCAAATCCCTGAAACAGCCGAAAACAAGTCAGGGAAAACAACAAGAGTTAACATGGTTTCAGTTCCAGGAATAGGCTGTACCACAAGGTCCGGGATTGGATTTAGTGATAAGCCAGGCATATGAGCTGCATTCTCTATCTGCTCTGACCCGGCTGCATGTGAGCCGCAATAACAAAGGCGCTCAGCAGTGGGCCCCAGGGTCCGTTTACTCAGTGGTGTAATGTTTGTGCTCTCATGGCCCTCACAGCAGCCGAGCACAGCCCTTATCAGGGGCCCCGGCCTAGCCTGCCACGGCCCTCTGGAAGGCTGCGGCTACAACGTACTGTGTATTCTACCACTGCAAACAAGCCTTGCACAAAGGAGAGAAAAAAAGCAAGCAGAAGGGGTGAGGAGCTAAAGAGAAGGATGAAAAACAGAGGGATCTGAAGCCTGGGGTCTTGGTTGCTTTCCATAAAGGGGCCTCCATCCCTGCTCCTCTGGAGGGAGAGAGGAGAGGAGGGTGGAGGGTCGGAGTGCATTCCTCTCCCTTCATGCCCTAGAGGGGTGTCGGCTTTGGCTGAGGAACGGGGGAATGAAGGCAAGCCTAAGCCCCTGCTAACACGCAGGCATCGGCTGGATAATGCTCAGCCAGCGAGAGAGAATGGGTCCATCACTTTGTCCCAGACCAAAGTTTTGATTGACCAGAAGGTCTTCCAATATACACGGATATACTGTACAAAAGCAATCTCCATCGTGGGAACGAAAACACTGTGGTAATAAAAGCAAGAACGTGTTTAGAGAAAACATGTCCTGCTGCGAACTGAGGTGAACTCATTTCAGTTGTTTGGTGAGTCACAGTGCCAGTCCAGCCAGGGGAGAAAAGGAGTGTTCAATATTTTCCATCTTCGTTGCTGCTTTTCGGGATTTACCATTAACTGGCATGCTGGCATGGCCATTGTAATTTCCAGCTCTGTCTTTTCTCAAAACGCCTTAGAAGATAATGCTTTATGTCACTCTTTGACCAATATGGTCTATGGCATATAAATACCTCCAAACCACAGTAGGAAAGAAAAAACAAATGGTTTTCTGGACAAAAATCCCAGTAGACATTCGGAGAAATTATGTTCAAGTGATGACAATGCCACAAAAAGACTTCCTCATTCACAGTGAAATCCAAATGTCCTCTGTAGAATTAGCTCCAGCTATGGGATCCCTGTGATTGTCAAACCCCACTGAATCTTCCCAAACCCACTGAAAAACCAGTTCCAGTTAGGAAACCATCCCACACCAAAAGAGGCCTTCCTTCCATCGCGCAGCCAACCCACCAACCCACAGCCCTCTCTTGTTTTCCCTAAAAAACCAACAGTGAAATAGGATGCAGGCCTGCAGACTGTTGTGGATTGCACCCATAAAAAGGAAAGACGGAAAGATTGAGCGCTGTTTTTGGTCCCCAAAGTGGAGGAATGTTAAGCATATCCCCAAGGAGATTAGGGGTCTCCTTGGTGTAGCACACAGCTTTCCCTCGATGTGTCAAAGGACCCGGGCAGATCAAAGCCACCTCGGACTTCCTCGTCATTAGCCGTGGCTTATCCCCAAATGCGTTCACCCTCTGATACTGACCCCCCTCATTATCCCAGCACACCCATCACTTCTGCTGGCTTTGGAAACAGAGTGCAGGGCTCTGGCACAGGATGTGATCCCCCTCTTAAAGACCCCCTTCCTCTCTTATTGAGAAAGTTACACTCACTCAGTCAAATTCAGATGTAAACAGCACCGGCACCGAGGGCCGTGCACATGCGTCATAGTTTGACGGAAGTGATACGTCCATGCAGCACATTAAGAGTTTTACAGTCACCGTTGTGCGCTGGGTTCACACATTTTATAAGCAGCATCTATTATCCAGAAATCAATAAATAATGCATTAACATGATTAATACCAAACACACTGACTTGTGGAAAATATGATATGAGCTCCAACAAACAGAAAGATGAAACCTAAAAGAGAAAGTGTTTGTTTTTGTATAACTCCCTAATGTTTTCTTATTTCTCTTCCTCTGTTTACAATACTAAATGTGAATCTGTTAGCATTCCTCCATTGGTCCTTAGCCGTATGGAAGTCATTAATGTCAGGGCTTTGCTTGCCAAAAAGGTTATTGGCATATTTATACACTTATTGCTGCTAATCTAAACAAAGACTGGCCATCTGAGCCCAACATTTACAGTATATATTGTTTGTGAAATGAAAAGACTTGCTTCAAAGGCTGCACTGACAGAAGAGATATGTAATCGGAGCTGTCTGAGGAAAGAGGAAAATACTAGCTGTTACTTTGTGATCTATGAAAAAATGAAGCAGCGATAGATTACGCTGCACTCGCTTCAACACACCAACATCCGTCTGACCAGCTCCCTATCACTAAAGTCAATACAGCCTGATTAGGCGAGAAGGAGGCAGATACAGAGTGGCTTTGTTCCAACACTTATGAATACATTCCTCCATACTGTAGATTATCCAGATGTACCACGGGAACAAGCCTGTCACACAGAGATGGATTTTCTCCTCAAAGAATAAAAGTATAGAGTGTAGAGCAATCCAAGCGTTCAGTGTGTTTGCTCAGGGTGTGTGAGGCCCACGGTGGAGGAGCTTATTCTGGGGTTGCTGGGGGGGCCACCTGAGCAGCAGAGAGCCTGCACACCTGTTCTCTGTTTGGTCAACAGTGCAATCGTAGCCCGGTCACGCAGCACAATGCTATCGCAGGCGATCTGGAGAGCAATCGAGCGCTTATCTGTTATTGGCTCTGATTGCAGCCATTCAGGCCAATTAAGAGCTCTCCCTCCTGTTCAGCAAGTTCCTGCCCTCCAGCAGCATGGCCCCCGCTGCACGGCTGCTGCAGTTCCTGGACCGGGCCAACCCATCGAGGGAAATAACATTTAAGCAAACATCATGGGACGTCGATTCCCACATATGGATTTGTTTGTAGAAAGGGAAAAGGAGGTGAAGCAGCTACCGTCGTGACAGTGCAGACCTTGTCACAGCAATTACGTAAAACTGTTTTCACAAAAATGGAATGACTGCTGAGTAGTTTGCACTTTTTTTTAAATAGATAGTTGGTTTTTGTAATAGTCCTTTATATGCTATATAATTGAAAAACTTTAACATTTCCCGAAACACATTTCCCGAAACACTCTAACATTTGCCGAAACACTTTAGCATCTGCCGAAACACTTTAACATTTGCCGAAAGAATCAAACCGGAAAGGGAATGCCCACCATACCAGAAGTGACGTGCAAGTGATTGACATAAACAAAAGTTTGTTTTGGCGGATAGACCACCGGTACCTATGGACGGTACGAGTGTTGGTCGTTAAACATCTTTTGTCCGTTCTGTGGAAACCACCTGGGCCAAGTGACATGGTTTTGCTCATCACGACAGGTTCGCCAAGTGGGAAGTGGAGCTGTGCCTTTTACTAGGGATGCACCGAATATTCGGCCGCCGAAAATTATCGGCCGAAAATGGTTAAAAAGGCCCTTTCGGCTTTCGGCCTCTCATGTGCTTGATGAGAAGAGGAACAGACTTATGGCTGATAAAGCAGAGAAGCTAATTTTCATTAAAAAGAACCTCCCACTTTTCCTTAATAAGTAGACAAGGCTGGCTTATCATAAGCTTATCTAGTTCTACATGTCTACTCTATACCCACTTTCCTGAACAATTTTCATTGTGAGTTATAATTCACCATCTCAGGTTATCATTAGGGGGAAATGACAGCAGCACAGTGTTCAATATATTGTACTTTCGGTATCTAAATGATACAATGTTGTTTACATTGCTCATGAGGACAGACCTATGGGACAGACCACCTTATTTGCAGATTCTTGAAATTGTAATTTAATTTGTAATTGATTGTGGATTTTGTATCCAGTTTTCACTTTATGTATCTTTATACAATGTTTACTACTTTGCTTATGAGGACAGACAGCCTTATTTACAGATTCTTGAAATTCAATTGTAATTTCATTTGTAAATAGTTACATTCATGTGGATTTATCCAGTTTGCACATTTGTATGAATGCACTTATAGGTGCATTTGTTGTTGTTGAAGGCCTGGCTGTTACAGTCTTTATTTACACTATTTTGTTGTAGGCCTACTGGCCTAGATGTTTATGCAGTTTTAAAGCACCTTGGCTTTGTTCTGAATGCACTTTGTTGTAGTTATCCTACAGAGAAAAGAAAATGCACTTGACTTGGAATTAATGTACTCTATGCATTAAAAAGTGCTGAATAAATGTTTTATGGACCCATAATAGTGATTATTATTTAAGTTAAGTTTTGCCATAATCATTTATTTTTCCATAATCAGGCAGCTGAACAACATTGGTAAAAAATTTATACATTATATATATATATATATATATTTCTATTAATCATTTTCGGCCTTTCGGCATTCGGTTTTCGGCCAACTGTTTCCTATTTTCGGTATCGGTTTCGGCCAAGAATTTCCCATTCGGTGCACCCCTAATATATAGTATTAATAACAGATATTAAATCACTGGAACTTTGCTGAAATATCTTGCTAAAATAAACATGGAAGAAAACCCACTGCGCACCTTTCA